>NC_139047.1:600000-897500 GCF_965140915.1 Aythya marila | reverse complement strand
CAAACAAAAGAAACATATAAAGTTGACTGAACAGCTCGGGGGTGGGGGGTGAAAAAAAAAAAAAGTTATTTGTAACCCTTAACAAGCTCATAGCAACCAGATGACACACTAATTTACTGACTGCTTTACACTGTGCAGTCCCCAAAACTAGAGTAAACAGTGCATAGCAAGAGTGATACTGCTATTCATTTTCTCACCAAACAATTCTGAGTTACAAATGTAGCAGGGTTTTTTGCTGGTGGCGTTTGAAGGTTTGTTTGCTTTTAAAACTATTTTCCCCTCAAAAAATACTGAGGGAAAATCAACAACCCCACAGTGCCATTTCACAGCTTACAGTATACCCAAAGGTTGGACCAAAGGTTTGGTTTGGCACCTCTGCCCTGATGCCAGCTGATTGCTTAAGTTTGCCACCCCCCTCTACCCCCAGTTTTCATTTTATCTTTTTAATTGCACAGCAACTCCCTCGTGGAAGCCAGGGCCCCCATGAGGCTAAAACTGTTGCTATGAACATCAGCTCCCTGTTCAAAGACTTTTCCAGCTTCAAGGAGCTTTTATCTGTCACCACTGCAAGTTATTACTTACTAGAGTTTGGGAGAAGTCAGCGAGTCAGTGTCACTGGGTTTAAAATGTACAGATATCCTGAAGAGCTCCCCAATTTACACACTTCTCTGAAAGCAAAATATTTGAGGCTTTAAAATACCTCGTTCTCCCCAAGTCCCTAGAGAGAATATCTCTGTTTAAAAAGCCTGGGTTTTGTCTCATCTTGCTACATCCTTCATCATCAATACACCTCTCAGGGTTCTCAAAACACAGCTCCAGGCCTTGAGACCAGAAATGGTGGCACCCTTGTCTTCACATGGATGTAGCAAGCCCACAACAACCATGTGCTAACAGCAGCAACACCCAGGAGCCCTAGAGAGCAGCAAGCCAGCTCTGCCTTCCACCAGCTCCCCCCATGCTTAGAAAGCCTCCAGTCTGGCTGGGGAAGCACAAGACAGGCAGAGAATACCACACATCAGCTTATTTAAAGACCAAAGACATTTTTTGGTTAAAACACCCAGATTTTGTTGAGTCACTTCTTGGTTTTGAGAGAAAGGGGTGAAAAATAAACTCATTTACAGTAGTTTGTTGAGGAATCTAAATCAGCCCTGGCCACTAGCCAAGCTCAGCCCTGAGAGAACATTACACTTCCTCGCCCTTGTCTGTGCATGCTGGGGAGGGGCAAGACAGCCTGTGTAGGAACTCCCTGAGCCCACGTTCTCCTCGTGAGCCTCACAGGTTCCCACCCCAGCAGTGTCCATCCCAGGGATGTTGGTGTTAGATAGCTTGAAAATCAGCAGAGTAACACCTACACCCGCTCCAAGGAGCGCACAACAGCTTCTTTTCTGCTTTGTTTGCCTGGAGTGCCCAGACAGAAGCAGGCCCAGCCTGTTCAGAGAGTGAATCAGATCCTATGTGTACAGCTTCTCCCTTTTATTTGTGGGTTCTTCTCTTCTACAGACTCACAAAAGAAAGGCTCTAAAGAGGCAGAACAAAAAAAAAACCACCTGGCTAGTACTCTACACAGAACTCAAGCCGCCTGCTACATGCAACAAACCACTCCTACATCCAACTCTCTGCCACTGTTTTCTGCAAAAGGACTCCTTTGCACATCACATATTATGAAGTTATTAGCATGTAGCTTCTCCAACCTCACCCAGAGCGCACACAAGCTCACAAAAATAGAGGATTTCTCCTCTATCAAGGAACTACAACTGGGAATGCAATGAAAATTAAAAAAAAAAAAAAAAAAATCTTGCAAAAGAAAGCCAAAGTTCTTACCTCATGAAGAAAAACGTGTTATTTTTCTCTGCTGTTCTCCAAACACACTACTTTCCCCTACCTCACCCCCATAAGGCTAGAGGAAGCCCTCAGTGGTCAATTTAAAAGCTTACAGGTGCTAAAATGATAAGCAGAGAAGTATTACGGGTATGCTGGGGTAGCAAACCCTGCAGCAGAGGGGAGGGCTTACCTCAGGCAGGGTCCCAGAGGAGGTGAAATGCTTCAATCAAACTGAGGTCTACCAAAAAGCCCTACCAGCTCAAAATTCTTTACTTTTCTTACGCAAACTTTTAGAAATCTTAAGCTGCTAATGATATACCTGTATTCTCCCTCTTGGCTGATTAATACATTTGGGGTATTTCTGTATTTGACCTTCATTTTCCCCATGTCGTTGTCTGGAATACACATTTACCACCAGCCACGCAGCTTGGTACAGTCATCTTCAGAACAGAGCCCAGATCTACATCCTGGGCACATTCTGTATGTGTCTGCCTGTGGGAAAAGAAGGCTTACCTTTACTTCCTTTAGAGGGGATGAACTATTATTACTATTATTATTACATTTTTTAACATTTCAAATGCTGTTTATGGAGGGCAGGGTGGAGGAAACATTTGCTTTTGCTCCAAGTTAGAACTTACCTTCTGTTATGATTCCAGATGCTGGAAGCAGGTTACAGAATAAGAGTATTATTCAGTTTACAACAAAAAGCTAACAGACAAACAATAAGGCAACAAACACACAAAAACAAACAAACAAACAAAAAACCCCAACTACTTCAATCTTAATCTACTTTATTTGTATAAAGCTGCATTCTTGACAAAACGAGAGGTTTTGTTTAAAAAGCTGTTCTACTTGCTCTAGTTTCCAAATGATTGTATGGACAGCAGTTTGAAAAATGTGAAAAAAATGCATTTTCTGAAATAAAGAACAATAATAAAGAAAGTACACTGCTAGGTTACAGATGTTTTGTACAGCTGATGGTAAGAAAGTCTTTCTTGAGACTTCTATTGCCTTGTTCTGGCTCCATGGGACAGGACAGGTGGAAGAGTATCAGCTGTGCACAAGGAGACTTTTGTTCTTCTAACTCTACTCAGGAGGTTTTGGGTTGTGCTAGCGAAGGCTTCAGGCTAAGCTGTATCCCAGGGCTTTTCTGCAGGACAGGTGAGGAGGAATGTTGGCTTATCGTTCACCTCTTTTTAGTTCAAACTGAAGCTACAAGTGTATCTGAGTACCTGAGACAAGAATGTGTAACAGCATTGTTCCTGGCACTGACTAGCTCTCAGAGCAGATGGGCACAGGGGAAGCCCCCACCACATCTTCCTCAGCCTCCTATAGAAGTAGCTCAGAAGTGGAAGGAGAGACCTAACCCAGTGAGGTTCACCAAGAAGCAGCCAGATTTCACAGTGGCTATCACATCCTTTGCCTATTCCATCTGGCCATAATACGAACTCTGGTTTTAGTAGCTGCATATTAAGCCCAGACACAAATTGTTTAGATCATTCATATGGAAATGGAATAATAATAGCCTTGCTTTGAACTTTTGTGCTCACACAAGCATTTTTCACCAGAAGCTTTCAAAATCAGTAGGTCTCCCCTTATACATACGTATTCCATATAAATAGTCCTGTTCTTATTACCGCCGAAACTCAATACACGTTTCTTATGTAGGAGAGAATAGTTTCAGCTATGGAGTTCCCAGTCTAAATATACAAATTAGACAAATCAAGATATGAGACCAGAGAAGACAGGTGCTAGAGATCAGTGATGAGACAAAAACACTTCCACTCTCAGGCCCCACCACACTTTGCTTGATCACTCTCTCTTGAACTGCTTTACTTGCTCCAAATAGTTTTAATAAACCAACATTGAACTGGAAAATGATTCTACTGGGCCCCTCACGTTCATCTTAGCAGGCTTTATGGCCTTTTGAAATAGTTTTATTCCTTTCTTTGGTTCAAAAACAACAGAAATAGTTCTTCAAAGGTGGAACTCACAGCTGGCCAGAAGGAGGTACAGGTACATCTGCTTCTAATGGACTATTTTGACTCTTTAATACTGTCTTATAGCAGACATAAAATCACTTGCTCCTTTAGGTATCTCTACACCATTTGTTTAAATCTTGATGTCAACAGAATTAGGGTTTAGTCGAATTCTGAAACTGAGAAACAGCGTTTTCTGGAGTGTTCTTCAGTTCAGAGAAACAACTTGGTCCCATGCCACAGACAGTAAACAGGATAGAAACTCATTTTCCTTACTATAGCACAGTGCTCAGCCATACAATATGCACAAGATCTGAACTGGGTTACATGATAACCTGTGTCCATTTTCAATGGAGAGCAGTACGTCATATCCCTTAATGCTGTGTAGTTATTAACTGAATTTATACAAATGCGAAATATTTTGAAAAGTAGAATAGCAAATGATTTTTATAGCTCATCTTCCAGAAAATATATATATAAACATGTGTATATATATATTGTTTAGGACAACTGAAATATTTGAGAATTTAGTCAATTTGAGCAGTTTGTCAAAAAGTGAGAAAATTGCTGGGATTGTCAAAAGTTTCCAGTTTTTAGTTTTTAAGAAGTATTTTCCTTTCAAATAAACTAACTAAAGAGGGTCAAATGCCAGAGAATCCTAGAACGGTGGGCATGGAAGACTCCTTATGACTGAATTATGTGAGCTTGATCTGAACAAAATCTACTATGAGACACTTAGGGTAGTTTGCAGTGTGCCCGGTATGATGGACTTGTAGGTTCTGACTCACATACTGTTGTACTGCTCTGTGCTGCACGCTGAGGATGGGTGCGCTCTATTCCCAGAGGACACAGCTGCCCCAGCTCCCTGCAAACATGCTGGTGGCACAGAGCAGATGTAACACTTGCCTTGAAGAACAGCTCCAGAGTGAGCCAGAAGAGCCCATCTCAAAGGCTGGTGGTTTCTGCTGTGGGAAGAAACGTATGTTTTTCTTGGCCAGACTGCCCCCTCCAGCCCCCTGAAATGGTTTGAGACCTTTCTATCTGTTGTTACGGCCACAGGACACAGCAGCAGGTCAGAGAAGGAAACCTGAAAACCTGTCAGCCTCCTCAGTGCAATCACTCCTCTGGCCCTCCAGGCCTTGTTCACAAATCCATTTGAGCAAGGAAGGCCCCTGTGGGCTCTGGGAGGCTCTGGGCCTGGCTGAGGCCAGATGCAGCAACTCAGCTTTCTGTCCAGGCACTGAAGCAGCAAGAGAGAAAAATGAGTGGGAAACTGAATTTCCTCTGCTGAAAGATTAAAAAAATAAATCCTCTAAATCAGGACAGAAACTGTTAGAAAATTACTTCCTCCTCCCCCCCCCCCCCCCCCCCCCCCCACACACACACTCCCCCTTCATAGGAGGCGAAACATGGAGGGAGCAGTAAAAAATGTTTAATTTTAAGTGATCCCAAATGAATTTTTTGGCTTGTCATGCAGGCTGCGAGCCAGTCCAGGATGAATGACAGTGACCCAGGCCAAGGTGAACAGACTGCCAGGGGCCACAGACAGAGGAAGGGAAAAAGCCACTTGCAAACGTCGCTCCCCAGCACACTGTCAGGAACAGCTCCGTCTACAAGCACAGCTAACTCCTCTCAAGAACTGGCAGAACTGAAGAAGTCCCATGAAGTATTTTGGATCTGTCAAATCAGCCATTACCAAAGAAAAAATATGATGTGCTGGGTAATTTTTCCCCAACTCTAGCTCCATGATATAGTTAATCAGACAGAGGGGCGCTCATTATTACCATGGGAAATTATTTTTGCCATATTACACTTGAAACACAGTACGGACTAGTAGGATGAGCTCTGGAGACTTTGTCCCGTACACTGCTATACACCTGGAGCGCTAAAACATGAATACTTGAGCAGTGGGATAACACTAATTCCTGTAGAGAGAATGTGGGCACGGATCCCACAAGTTATGCCTGAAAAAGAGCTGATTAAGGATGCCAAGTTTTGTCCGTGTGTAAATTTACAGTTGGTGGCATTTCCACTGTAAGTGCCATTGTCAAGATTTTAGGATTGGATGGCAAAAAAAAAAAAAATGCATTTGACTGAAACTTGCCATTCAACTTCTCATCATTGCAGTAAAATACCATACTGTACCAAGAATGAAAAGAGAGAGAGAGAGAGAAAACAACAACATTTAGCAGGTTTTAAAATTATGCAGATATTTTTAATGGCTTGGAGTATTCAGACACTCACTCATATGTCAGAAAACAGATTTGATTTATAGGAATGACATTTGGCAGAGCAATTAATCCATACTATGTTCTAATCATGTTTGGTACTAGGAGAGGAAAAAAAAAGTCAAACTTAGGTTTAAAGCTGACTGTGCCAGGAATTATTTTCAAGAAGGCTCAGAAGGGTTTTTAGTAAGCTCAAGGACAAAATCTGGTCTTTTATTCCTTCCCTACTCCACCACCCACCATGAGAATGAAGATTGCATCCCATTTCCTAGTTGAAACTCAACAATTCAATCTTCTTGTCTCCACTGGGATTGAAATGGGAGTCTGGACCTCTTTGGTTGCTAAGCAGAAAAAAGCTCTTTCCCACGTTATTCCTCAACCTCAATGAGACTGCCTAAATGAAATCTAAGGAGGCAAAATATGGATAGTTCCTCAAAAAAATGCTGGGTTTCATCAGGCAGAGCAGGGATTTGCCTTTGTGTGACTGCCCTTTGGTCTGATTTGGGGCAGAGCTCTTGTTTTTACTAGAATGAAACTTCCACTTGTCTCCATTTTGTCCCCAAGTTTTCCATCTCATAAATGTTTCCTGAGATGCCACTGTACAGCTTCTCATCCAGCACTGCTTAGATCTTCACTGCCGGAGCATTTACAGTTGCCTGGGGCTTCTCATGCCCAGAGAGCATTGCCACTGTTCCAGTACCTGTGGCAGCTTGCATTAAGGCAGAGGCCCAGGACCAAAGCCGCAGCTTCCCTCCCGTGGACTGAGCGGGATCTTCTTGTTTCAGGCTCTGGGACCCTGTGTCCCTGAGAGGGGTGTTCTGCTGAGACCCGACACGCTTACTCACTGCTGACTTCACCAGCAGATCTTCTGAGTGCCTGTGCTCTCCTCTCGGTATGCCCATGGCTACTGACACCTTCCTTTTGCTGGGTTGGTTTTGTACGAGTATCGCCTCTGTTGCCTTTATTCCCATCCCTGACATTGATTTCTGCAGGGAGGAGACACAACCTTGTGTTTATCATCCAGCTTGACAGGCATGACCCTTAAGAAAAGCTTCTCTGACAAATCCATTAGAGATTACAAGAGCAAGCACTGCATGGTAGCTTTTTACTTACAGACTTTGCAGAAAATGCAAGTTAGCTCACGCAGTGACTGCACCATGTCTAACACAACGCTAATGCCAGTTTTGCCAGAAGAAATCTTTCCTAGAGCCTATTTTGTCTCAAATCTCTCAGAATTAAAGCTGACAGCTGTTCCACAAAACACCAACGCTAGACACATAGCTGAGTTTGTACCATGGACTGCTCACCACTAGTGGCTCACCAACAAATGAAAAAAAAAATCTACACTTCATGTGATTATTCTGTTCTTCTTGTTTGGTTGGTGTTTTGAATTATTATTTTAAAAACCATACCTCCTCTTTCCACTAACTCTATTACCTTTTCTTCATACCCCAACTCCTGCTTAATTCATTCACAGATGAAAACATATTCCTTTACACTCCTTCCAGAATAGTTTTAAAAAGCCAAGGTTACACTTTTAAGGCAAATAAATAATTATTTCAGCAGACTGGTTTTAACACCTGCTACGAAGATTGCAAAACCACTCACATTCTACCTATAACTCAATTTTCTCACACTCATAACTCAGAAAATATTTGCCTCTGGGTTTAATAGCTTCCATATTCTTTTCTGTCTGAAGATGTATCGTTAAATATTATTACTACTGGAGGTATGTTTGGGCAACGTCTTTCAGCCGTACTTGAATTAAAGGGAGAGAGACGAAAAATTCTGACCAGATGCACTATTTTTGGAAGATGGCTACAAAAAAACAGCTGATGACCTAAGCTAGCTTCTGCTGAAAATTATACCTCTAGGAAAGAGGAAGGTAGGAGAGAAAAGTTCAGAGACACTGAGGAGTGACTTTGGGGTCTGCTGTAGGAGCCATGGACTCCTGCAGCAGCCAAGCAAGGCCTCAGCCCCCCATAAGTTTGCTCTGCCCCGAGCCAGCCATCCCAGCCCACCAGGGAGTGCACGGGAAGCCTGTGCAGGGGGAACATAGTGCCCTCAGGGAAAGGGGGTGTACACCAGCACCCATCAAACAATCAAAATACAGTACAGTCAAACATCAGCGTTAGGAACTGGAGTGAAAAAAAAAAGAGGCAAAGCCATTGATCTTGTGACTTTTTCTGCCCATAAATATGCCAGTGGAGTCTGCCTCAAAACCCATGCATGAAATCCCTCACTGCTGCCATAGCTGAGAGACTCCTACATTTTGCCATGATGCATTCACCCTGCACTGCCTCACCCCTGCTGGGCAGCAGGGAGGCAGTGGCAGGACAGGCAGCAAAGCTCGTTCACTCCCAGGGCTGCCCAAGCTCTACCCCACACCAGGAGCACCCATGCAAACACCCTGGCCCTGCACCCCTTGGGTCACAAGCTGGCTGGGCTGGCCTGGAGCAGGGCCACAGTCTCCCTGGTGCAAAGACTGATGGTTTGTGTCCAGTCTTTCTGCTGGAAAAACTCCTGCCCATCCAGCTGTTGCTCCCTGAGTGCCGGGGCAGCCCTGTGCTCGCTTTGCCCCTTCCCCACAGCCAGCCCTCATTTGAGCACCGACTGATCTCCGTACGGTGCTGCGAACTGCTTCACTTCTGCTTTGCAAAGCCAGCTGGCGGATGGGTTACCCAAGGCATGAATTCACAGATTACTTACAGTGCAAACATTCTGACAAAAAAAAAAAAAAAAAAGCCATAAAACAAAAATAGGGAATAATATCCAAATGTGGCATTTCAGGTGGAGTATCTCAGGCTATTGCCCTTCCACACAAGTTCTTAGCTGAAACTGGAGCAGATAAAGACCCCAAACCTCACATCCTTCCACATGCAAGTATCTTGAGGTCTGATCCAGTGCTCAGCTGAGTCAAGAGAAAGACTTCTGTTTGTTTCGTTAGGCCACAGTAAGTATGCTTCTGCCTGAACTTGGAGTCTGATTCATGCATTTTCACATCTAACGTGATATTTTGCTATGCAAACTTTCAATTATACCTGCCTGAAATCTCCTAGATTTGATAGTAATTGGTGTTTTTTCCTTGCACTGACAGAGACAGACAGCATCTGAGTAGTCATTATCTCCCGCAGAAGTACACAAACTGGTAAGTGTTTCAGGTTTGATGTTACAACTGCTCACTGTCACCTTGGTATCTGCTGCTGCCAGTTATTCCCTCTGCAAACTCTTTGTCAGAGCACTTACGTTTTTGCTGGAGAGCTTTCAAGTTCTTTTTGCGAGTTGAAATCCACATCACACACACGCACGCAGGCATGCACACAGTCTGCTTTAAATATCATAAACAAATGATACCACGAGCCTTTGCAAAGCATCTTAAAGAGCTGTTTCCTTCCACGGGATAACGTATGTGGATTTTTCTGAGGAAGCCTTACATTTTGATTTATTTTTTTTTTTAATAATAGGAAATAGGTGTTTCCTCGGTGCCTGAATTTTGAAGTCTGGAGTGTGGATTCTTCAATAGATGTGGCAGCATGTGGGTATTCTCTCCCGTTTTAGAACTCAAGTTGCTATAACAACCCACAGCATCTGCTCAATACGGTACCTAAGTGTCTTTTTTTTTTTTTCCCCTTCCTTTCCTTTCGGGTCTCCTATTCTTCTGAAGTAGTCAAGTGCTTTGCTTTGGTTTTTATTTAAGGAGCTAGCTTATGCTCTGATGTCTATATGCAGAATGACCTGAAAGAAAACAAAACCTGTGCTGAAAAGATCACAAGTTTTAGAGAGTATCTGGCCAAGTGGATTGAGTTCTGTGCTCAGCCCAGTTCCTGACAAAGTCAAGATTCACCAGTTCTGTGACATGAACTTGAAATTAAGTGCTACAGCATGTGACAGTGTGGGTTTCTCTGATGAATGATGGACAAATAATGGACACTATCAGGGAGCCACTGACAGAACAAAAGCCAAGAGATGGACAATCTGTCTTGCCTCTAACTGGCTTTGTATAATTATTTTGTTTCCTACTTAACAACCACTTACCTCTCCACTTTTTAACCTCTTTGATTTTTAATGAAATGGATTGATTTTTTTTTTTTCCAGAGGGGAAAAAAAAAAGAGAACATTTTTCATTCGTACCAGAACAGCAATACCACACAGGCATTGTAGGTTGGATATCCCACCCTCCTATGTGGGCTAGCTGCCCAGGTTTCTTGCTTCATCATTCAGGACTCCTTGTGAAAGAGGAGCTGTCACTGCTGGAGACCCCGGCTGCAGTGGCAGTGCATCATGGGAAGAGCAGACCAGCTGCTATGTCCTACATACAGAAGAGAATGGAAATGCAGTTGTGGACCCCGGGAAGTGGACAGGATGCTGGCCTTAATGGCACTATTTCTGGTTTAGGATAAAACATTTTTATCTGAGTTTTAAAAAATGCTTAGTATTTTCTATCCATGTAAGTCACTTTCATTAGAATTCGCTTTGCACTTAAAATGCTTTCCAAAAAAGCATTTGGATTTTCTGATCAGCTCAGCTCTGAAATGCTGCTACAACCAGCAGTGCTGGGCATAGGCAGGTTTGTCCAGGCCCCGTCACAATGGCTTGTCAGAAACCAGGAAGGGAGATGACGTTTCTTGGAGGCTTCAGGCCACGCACACTTAATCCCTCAGGAGGGATGGAGCAATGTTCATGATAATGTGCAGCACAACCAACTCTGCCATTTGCAGTTATGCACACAGGTAACTTGTAAATAACTGAGGATCCAGCTGCCCTGTCCTGACACCTGTACGTTTGTCTTTCCCTGCACCTAGATACAGAGCAATATCTGGACCTACTGAGGAGAGCCAGACATTGGCTAGGTGTCCTTCACCTCATATATGGACTTTCAGGGCCAACTTTAAGTCATCCGGTGCCATGAAAGCTCCCATGAGGGGCAAGCAACCTGGTTTCCCATTTGTCTCAGGAAGCACAAGATAATTTTCTCAGAAATCACACCTTTATCCTTCAAAGCTTCTGTGTATATTTGGTAACTTTTACATATGTCATTTCTGTACGACAGCCACAGCTCCCACCTGGAGTTTTGCAACATTGTCCACATGTTACCTTTCCTGAAGGATATAAATGTGTTACTGATACTATTTTCGTACTACAGAGAGAAAGTGAGAGGAAAAGAAAGCAGAAGGAACGAAGTTGCGTGCCAACTGTGGCTCACCTTGTGCTGCAGAAGGGGAAGGCAGAAGATCCTCCTTTCCCTCTTACCTTGCAAACACACAGAGATGGGGTCTCTCTCCCCAGGCACGGGGACAAACACCACCCCGAGCCAGTGACCTTGCTGCTGTCTGCCTGCCGAGATGTGTGTGCTGTCCCTCCTTGCCCGCAGCTGGTCGCAGCAGCCTCAGACTAGGCAGCCCTGGGGTGGTGACACTCCAGTGACAGAGGACCAGTCTTGTTCTGCCTCTTCAGCGTGCAAGCTTCTTCTTGCACGCTGCCCTTCCTGCACAGATAGGGACAAACGCTGCCCCTCAGCATGGTCTCCATCCCTGTGGAAGTACAGAAGCGCAAAAGCAATTATAGCTATTGCAGAGATCGTGCAAACTGAAGTAAACGTGGGCGGGGGGGGGCAGGGAAGATTTCAGTGTTCAGATAAGGGTCATATTTAAGAGCCTGTACAGTGTGAGGCCCAGATCAACAGAACTGGGCTATGAAGCAAAACCATCTCCAACATGCATACACATGGCTCTGTTACAGGACAACGACACCCTGCTAATCTCCTTCAGCTTTCCCTGCGTTGCTGTAAGTCAGCACAGGTTAGCCTTGCTGTGCTGATTTACACCAGCTGAGGACCTGGTCTTCAGTATAAAGAACACGTGATAAACCATTACACCACTAACCTAATTAAAGAACCTTAATACGCCATTAACCCATGAAGACATTCCCAAAGACTGGTTATTGGAATCTCAAGATTCCCATCCAGTGGAAGACAGGTTCCTACCTAGTGGGAAACACAGCCACACGCTGGTTGCTAGTGTGATGAAAAGATCTTATCTGAATATTTTAAGTAGACAAATCTATTTATCTTTGCTTTACTAAGAGCTTTTCTTACTGATTTGGGCAGGAAAGAAGCTGTGTAAGCACCTGTTCATTCAGCACTTTTTCTAAAACCCAGGATTAACTGGATGCTACTCCGAAATCCGAGCAGGAGAAAATACAGCTACAGTCAGATTTTATTATTACTAATGCTCTGAATAAAGTAACATGATCTGACCCAGGGCTTCAATTCCCAGGTAGAGGTCATACACAAAATAAATATTAAGATATCTTTCATTGCAGATGTGGTAGTTTTGATCACAAATGATTAAAACTCCTTATGAGAAGTCCAGTAAATATTGTCTTGAAATCTACCTTTTAAAGTTTAATTTTAAACTCCACTACTAGATATTCATTCTTGTTTTGCCATGGTTTGAGTCCTGACAAGTCCATCAATTTCCTGGTCACATCTCTGCATTGATACTTAGAAACCAAACCTCCAAAATGACAGTTGCCTTCTCTGTATCGCGGTGACCTAAAATCCTTGTCCCGATCAGTACAGCTGCTCTCTAAATTAGGATCCAGAATGGGGGATCCGTCCCACTGGAGATTTCGGGAGGTCACACTGGGTGCAAGGGAAAGCATTCTGTCTGAGGATTAGGCAAAATTACAAATACACTTACACACCAGGTACCATTTTTAGCTCTTTGCAGTAGGGTTCAGTGGCATTACAGCCTGGACTCCTCCATATGTGTAATCAGGACAGACAACTTGTTAAGTAATTCTTCTGCAACCCAGCAAGGAGAACAGAAGAGATTGCCTGTGCTCCTTGGGCAGGTTGGGACCAAATGCAGACCAAGAGATGTTTAAAAGTATTTTCATTAGGCAGCATTTCCAGCTGTACCAATAACACTGTTCAAAATGGAAAGCAATTCTCTCCCTGGCACCATTTCAGAAGATTTATAATGCATTATTCTAATTACTGCCTGATGAATAATCCTGGAATGCTAGCTGGGAAGTTTGCAGTGCATATTACCACCATGCTGGTATACTGTACTTGTTGTGATGTCTAGTATCTCTAGGTTAGAAATGAGTGAAAGCATCCTTTGCCACTGATGGAGACACAGCCCTCTAGCATGCAAGCTGAAGGTCCACACATCAGTGTGCCACAGCTACAGACCCAAGGTCATTTTTGTGCTCAATCAGTCTAGAACAGTTGCCAAATATGTCTTCTGATTACTCCGGATCATTTTAGATGATGATTTCATTGAGTCTTTCCAGAAGAACTGAATTCATAGAACTCCTCCAGATTACATTAACTCCTTGCAGTGCTGTGTTACAATGATTGCCTGATCACACAAAGGTCAGAGTCTCCTTTATCAAGGCCACAAGTAGATCCGTATCTGCTCCTAGCAATTCAAACTCCTTCAGAGGTCTGATTAATTCCTTCTTTTCGCTTCCCCAAGCTCCTGGCAGTGCCTGGGATCTCCCTGTTCCCAAACACCACCAAGAACTTCATTCTCATCACATCACAGCCCTGCTTTGGCAGTCCAGGGGGTGCAGAGCCTTCAGCAGGCTGCAGGTATGAATGCTTTGGCTGGTATTCATGGTATTCAATAAACTTAAGCCCCCCCTTCTCTCTCTCTCTCTCTCTCTCTCTCTCTCTCTCTCTCTCTTTTTCTCTTTTAAGAAATAGCTATTTGACATAAACATCTTTGTTTGGCATATCACTAGGAGATCTGCTGCTAATTATAATGCTGAACCCAGATGCTGGTGGAGGAAATTAATCTACGTCCTGCGTAGCTTGTTGGGCTTGTTTTAGTAGGTTTGCCAAATATTTAGTGAAACCCTCATATGACTTTTATTATCTGGAGATAGATATTAAAGGGCCAAATACTGTTCTCATTCTCACTGGTGTAAATCTAGACAGCTCCATGGAGGGAAATAAATATAGTTACATTACTATGGATTTACATGACGTTAGTCAAGATTTACAGTACTGTAAATCCTCAAGAGGGGAACTAGGAAGCTAAACCACAAATACTTTATCATCTAAACCTGGTCTCTTGTCTCAACAGCTGAAAAAGTTTCAGTCCTGAGCAAAATGCCAGTATTCAGCATTTAGTTTACTACACTGAAATATAGAAATAACTTTTTTTTTTTTTTCTTTTCAAGTTGGCCTACACTTGTGGAATAAGTGACGTTGAAACAACTCTGTTCAGAAAGACAAAAGCGTTTAATGATAAAACACTTCAAGCTCCAAGCTGTTCCTGGGGCCAAAGAGCCTGGTTTTCCTCTCTGATGTACCTGCAGCTCCCACAGCACCCCGTAACAACCCATAACACATCAGCAGCAGGGGAAGGCCATCGGCAGGGAAGCTGTCTGCACAGAAAGGGTGAGCCCAGGGTGAATGCTGGTCTCCCAGACCTGAAGTCCCAGGAGTAACAGGTGAGCTCACCTGGGCCCAAGGGATGCTCCCGCTCCCCCAAAGCAAAGCATTGCAGTAGGAAAAATGTTCCAACCAACTAAAGAAGAAAATACATGTTCCGGCTGCAGAAAAATCCACTTTTTCTGTGCAGAAAGCTTTTGTTACTGTCCCCTTTCCCCACCCATGTGTACTACATCGTAGTTTCCTGTTGCACAACTGGGAGGGAGGGAACCACCAAAATAACTGGTATTTCCCACGTAGAAATGGAAGCTTTTTACAAATGGAAGCGTTTGACTCTAAGCTTCAAACTAACTTAAGAAAGAAAAAAGAAAAAGAGAAAAGAGAAAAAGAAGAAAACAGAAAAGAAATAAATAGAAGAGCGAACCTTTAAACCAAATATTCCTGACGTCAGCATTCCCCAAACTGAAGCAAATCTATGTTGTGAAAAGTGTATTTTCCGTGAGAAACAAAACTGACAGAAAAATTCCCACCCTGCTCTCAGACAAAGCTTAGTAAGCCAGAAGAGCATCCCTGTATGCCAGCTGACATTTAAGGCAGCAGTATCATTTGAGCAATACAGACCTAAAGGCAGGAAATTTCCTAAGGAAAAAAAATCCTGCTGAGAGATGATAACGTCTGGTTATTGACAGGTTATTAACCCCAGATGGTCATCAGTGGTAGGAAATGCCATAGCCCTCACCTGGAGTGGTGACTATAGGAAGAAAATAGGCATTTATATTATATTTATTTTTGGATGTGGTCTACCTTGACTTCAGTAAGGCTTTTGACACGGTTCCCCACAACATTCTCCTCAAGAAACTGGCTGCTCTTGGCTTGGACTGGCGCACGCTTCATTGGGTTAGAAACTGGCTGGATAGCCGGGCCCAAAGAGTCGTGGTGAATGGAGTCAAGTCCAGTTGGAGGCCAGTCACTAGTGGCGTCCCCCAGGGCTCAATACTGGGACCAGTCCTCTTTAATATCTTCATCGATGATCTGGACGAGGGCATCGAGTGCACCCTCAGTAAGTTTGCAGACAACACCAACTTAGGTGCGTGTGTCGATGTGCTCGAGGGTAGGAAGGCTCTGCAGGAGGATCTGGATAGGCTGCACCGATGGGCTGAGGTCAACTGCATGAAGTTCAACAAAGCCAAGTGCCGGGTCCTGCACCTGGGGCGCAACAACCCCAAGCAGAGCTACAGGCTGGGAGATGAGTGGTTGGAGATCTGCCAGGCGGAGAAGGACCTGGGAGTGATGGTGGATAGTCGGCTGAATATGAGCCAGCAGTGTGCTCAGGTGGCCAAGAAGGCCAATGGCATCCTGGCTTGTATAAGAAACAGTGCGGCCAGCAGGGCTAGGGAAGTGATCGTCCCCCTGTACTCGGCTCTGGTGAGGCCGCACCTCGAGTACTGTGTTCAGTTTTGGGCCCCTCGCTACAAGAAGGACATCGAGGTGCTCGAACGAGTCCAGAGAAGGGCAATGAAGCTGGTGAGGGGCCTGGAGAACAAGTCCTACGAGGAGCAGCTGAGGGAGCTGGGCTTGTTCAGCCTGGAGAAGAGGAGGCTCAGGGGTGACCTTATTGCTCTCTACAGGTACCTTAAAGGAGGCTGTAGTGAGGTGGGGGTTGGCCTGTTCTCCCACGTGCGTGGTGACAGGACGAGGGGGAATGGGCTGAAGTTGCGCCAGGGGAGCTTTAGGTTGGATATTAGGAAGAACTTCTTTACTGAGAGGGTTGTGAGGAATTGGGATGGGCTGCCCAGGGAAGTGGTGGAGTCACCATCCCTGGAGATCTTTAAAAGACGTTTAGATGTAGAGCTTAGTGATATGGTTTAGTGAAGGACTTGTTAGTATAGGTCAGAGGTTGGACTCGATGATCTTGAGGTCTCTTCCAACCTAGAAATTCTGTGATTCTGTGATAAAGTGATATACATTTGTAATTTAAATAGATACTCTCTGCTACTCTCTGTGGAGCTGTTTGCCAACCGCATTTGCTCTGCATTTTGCCCACACTACACAGGTTTAATTTTCAAGTGTCTTTTCCAAGCCAGGAGGGGCAAAAGTAATTTAATACTGTAGCAGGCAGGTTAAGTATCTTTCCATGCGGCAGCAAACACTTATCCTTTCTGACAGACGTGTCTGAACAGCAGAGGGTATGTTCACCTTTGATGTGGGTTTGGAAAGCTCCAGTGCTTTGTGTACTCTTTTGGGCTAAAGCAAATACAACATAATTTGCCTTTCTGCAGCATGGGTCCAACTCAAGCTAGAATTTGGCAAACCAAAACAATGCTAATAAAGCCTGAGTGAAGGAAAACTGAATATTCATGATTTGCATGGCAGGATCTCCTACACTCCTTTGGACGTTACAGTGAAAACAGGACCTTAGACTCGCAGCACCCTGCTAAAAGCCCTGCTACACACCGCAGGTCCCCAGGATCAGGCAGGAGTATGTTGTTACCTGCATCGACCTGTCCATCTGGAGCTGCCCTGTGGGCTTCAGAGTGCTAGCGAAGCAGGCTGGTGGGGCCTTCCTCAGAGGAAGAGGAAGAGCAGGCCAAGCCAGCCTGGGAAGAGCAGCCTCTTCCCGCTTCAGCTGCCTGGGGATGGAGGAACGATGGGGAAACCCTGCTCAGCTTCCCCCCAGATGAGAAAGGATGTCAGGCACTTTGCTGCCATGCTGCCACACTGGGTGACAGACCACATAAATATACCTGATACTTAAAATATACGGAGGGAGCAGTAAGGAGAACTGGAAAACCACCAGAGACACTGCTACCTTACTGCTTGCTCTCTTGGGTACTGGGACGGCGTCGGACATGCTCGTGGAACCAGGAAAACTGAAAAGAACCAGAGACAAATGCCAACACATTTCATCTCAACTGAAGGGCCCAGAGCTCTGCTTCACCTGACAGGGGCTGGGCTGGGGCAGAGGCTGGGGTCTCCAGCCCCGTCGGCCCACCCAGGGCCTACAGGGCTGCCCATGGGGTGTGACATGCAGCCCAGCCAGAACCCCCCATAACATAAACAGAGCAGGGTACAGAGCATCTGACCCAAAACAACTCCATCTGATCAGTCAGCGAGATTTAGGGTGAATCAAGCAAAAAATAACAGCTTCCGTTTGCTTGAACAAACCAAGTCAGAAATTATGGCCATAGTGATCTGAAACATTTAGATATTTCTCATGATAAACTTACAAAATTCAGGTAAAGTCAACATTTCTTCCTTTTGGCAGAAATTACATTTACCATCATAAAAGTCTTATGAGTGGAAGATTTCCAGCAGGCATTTTCTACCAAACAGACGCACTTACCAAAGACTATTTTAACTTAATTGTCCAATTTTCCAAGCTGTGGCAGAGACCTTTTTAAATTTTGCCCATCTGACTAACAACTGCCTTTACAAACCAGGCAAAAATATTTCCTAGATACTGTACATACCACATCTGACAAATGGCACAACTTATGGAAAGGGAAAGAAAACTGCATCCTGCTGAAATTCTTGCAAAATTGTGATAAAACATCAACATTGGGCCCTGGTTGTGGAAAATACCCCCATTTAAGAGACCCTGAAGCACATGCACATCTGACTGTAAAGCAATGGGAAAGAAGCACACGTTCAAAGTACTAGATTGAAAGCTGATCTGAAGAACTTCATTAAAAAAAAAAGAAAAAAAAAAAGAAAAAAGAAAGAAACAGTTCGCTCACCAGTTCTGTCTGAGTAAGGTTTGCTCTATCTGAGAGAGCTCAAGCAGCTTCCTGGGTGCATTAGTGCATCAAAGGGTGCAGAAAACCATCGTGGTGCTTTGCCTGTGCCCCAGCCTGGGGCAGAGAAGCCCCGGGCTATTCTGAACATTCACAAATGGAGTCAGGGTATAGAGGCTACACTTTAGAAACCAGTCCAGCTCCCAGTCTGGAGAGAGAGGCAGAGCTGGAGACTGTACAATTTCTTTCTAAATTGCGACAGGATTTCCAGAATCCCAGAAATCACAGCAGAAATTTGGTTGCCCTACATTTGAGGAACCTAACTTCAGGTGGGCAACCTGCTCTGACAGATTTTGCATTACCATGCCAAACTGTACTTGCTAACGCTTCACATCAAAGCGCAGGTGCACGCATACATGTGCGAGTGGCAAACCAGGACTCTGAGCCCTGATCCAGTTGGAGCTGGATCCAAGGAAGCATGGGACACTGCCAGGGTTCGAACATGAGGCTTGGCTCCGAAAAGGATGGGAACCACTAGACGACACACTTCTTTGGCACAGGTGGAGCCCAACCCCAGAGATCTGGAAGACGACCAAGTACCGACAAGCCACTGCAGCCGGCGTTCAACAGAGCTTCGCACAAGCGTCCTCCCGTAACCTTCTTGCTTTACAACCATTTGCACAGCGAAACAGCGGTAGCAAACTGCAATCTGAAGAAGAGTGAAATTTTCAGACATCAGTGGGACATGCGGCCCTGCAGAATAATTCTACCTAAATGTAAATTTTGTCCGATTATCTTCTGGCATACTTCTGACTGTCATCCAGGCCGCAATGACTGCTATCAGTGTAGTAAGCTAATAGAGCTGAAATGTTAACTAAGATTATTGATAGTGCCCTGTATCTAGTCCATTATAATCTCTGCCTAGAGATTGTGGAGTTCATAATAGCTAGCAATAAAATATTTTTGTCCATAAAGGAGGAAGATAATCACTACACGTCAACTTTGCTCAAAAACACTCAACAGCTTAAAATTTCTAAATATACTAACCTTGTTCCGACTCATACAGCATTATTGCTTCACAAAGAGTTCCTTGCACTGTCCTTTTAGTTACAAATTATGTTTTTTCAAGGACAACTTAATACAGAGTCATTTAAATTGCTGGCATTTATATCTCTAATAAACTGCAGCCCGATAATCACAGACTATAAAGGATTATTTTTTCTCTTACATTATCACAGAGCAGCTGTAAAAGTACAAAATCCACAGAACTGTGTGTACCCAGTCCTAATGACAAACACAGAACCTCATCCTTCTGGCCTGAGCAAAACCTGGTAGGCTGTCCTCCTGGAAAAAAAAAAAAAAAAAAAAAAAAAAAAAAAAAAAAAAAAAAAGACTAAGACGGTTGTTCCCCTCAAATATTTACTCATACATCTTCACTTCTCAAATCAGATGCCAGGCTCCTACTGCTTCTTCATTTTCAGGAGTACATTTTTCTTTTTTTTTTTTCGCTTTAACTCTTCTGGCGCCCTGCACGAACAGAAACACCTGGTGCAGCCACCAGGTTTACACCAGGAAGGGGCTGGCAGAAGAGCTGCCGCTTCTGTTTTACAAGAGTAATTCGGGCGTTGGCACTTACATACATGGAGGGCCTCTTTTACTTCCTCCCCAAGACATGTTTTACTGACCTATTTATTATGCCTTCATTTCACTTAGGGTGAACAGAAACACCCTGTTTGCATTCGCTTTTATAGCCAGATCCACCAAAAGCATGGGAACTAAAGTTACCTGACCCTGCGGGGACACAAGGGTGGACCTCACTGAGTTTACCCTGTGCCCAGCTATGCCAGGGATCTTCCTCCAAACATCAGTGTAAATGCCATAAACTCTGCGCTGGGCAGTTGGATGAAAACCTACCAGTGCAATGTGCTTTCTCCACCCTGTTTCCACTTACCTTGAGAGCCAGCCATTAAATCCATCTTTCCCATACCTCTGTAAGGTTCTCCTTTGTCCTCCCTTTCTTGGGTGCCCTTTTCCCCTTTCTCTTTCTGTTGGCTAAATTCAAGCCAAGAGATGAGTTTTTAAGAGGAAAAAATCAGAAGAAAAATATGTCCTGGGCCAAAACAGAGCCAGGACAGGGCTGTCAGCAAGCAAGGCACACGCTCCTGCTGACACAGAGGGAATGGGATCGCTGGCAGGGCACCATGGGGAGCAGGAGCTGCCCAGAGCACTGTGTCCCACAGGTTGAGATGGCCTCTCTCTGCTAACAGACTTTCCTGGCCTTTCCCTTTTCAAAGGGCAGGGAAAAGAGAGGCCCATGTACAAGCAGTATAAATAAATAAATACAAACAGAGGCTGTTAGATGCTGTTAGAGGCTGTTAGGTTGTTAGGTTGTTAGACTGTCTTTGCAGCAACACAAAGGACAGCACAAACACAAGTCTTCAGTAATAAATGACATTTTGGGTCCTGAACAGATTATAAGTGGTATGGAACTGGAAGTCAACATTTTCCTTTCATCCACTAGTTCATACTTCCCTTACCAAGGAGCCCCTTCCAGCAACTGATCCCAGTCACCCTATCCAGTAGTGGGGACAAACAAACTGGCCTTCAGGTCTTCAGCTCTGCGAGGGGGCAGCTGAATGCAAGGTCTCAGGGACAGGTTGGACCCAGCCAAGGCACTTCAGGGACACTGAGGACACTTGCAATTCTGGGTGCCTTCACCACAAAACTTTCTGCAGGATCGAAAGCTCTGGGATGGATCCTCAGCTGTCTTGAAAGCCAATAGCTATGGGCTCTTTCATTGCATTCCTGTTACCAGTGGTTTTACCTTCCTCCACAGCAAAGCCAGAGGTCATTAGTTCTGTTTTCTCTTTGTATCAGTTGATGCCACTATAGCTTTACTCAGTCCCAGTTTCCTCTGGCCCCCAAGAAAACTATGCCAAGCACAGCTCCACAGGCTACTTGTGGTCTTTATAGCAGCCCAAAGCAGGTGGAAATCACTTGAGGACCAGGATAGGGTTTGCTACCTGCGTGCTGCACCTTCCTTCCGCCAGAGGCAGTGCAACACCTGCTCTGTCCCACTCCCCTGCCAATAGGGATGTCTGTAAGATTGTCAGCAAGGCACATTTATTGCAACTCTGAGGGAACCAAGGATTCATTACATGCCTTATCAGATGTAAAAGACATTTTGCATGGTCCTGCAAAGGAAATTTCTGCAATAAGGTAAAAAAAAAAAAAAAAAAAAAGTCCCTGCCAAATATTTCAGAGGAATTATGTTTATAGATTGAGACTTATTCCCTGCTCTTCTTGGAGCTACAGCTATAGTCAGCGTAAGCCAAAGCAGAATCAGGTTCTGGGTTATTTTAAAGTCCTGCACTGCTGAACCACTAAATAGGTGAGACAAATGGGTGGAAAAGCTACTAGTAGCAAACAAATAATTCTGGCTACCTGGTAGTTAGGAACTCAGGAAAGACAGAGGGGAAAAGGAAAAAAAAAAAAAAAAAAAAAAAAAAAAAAGACATCAACTGATCACATTAAATGGATTAGTTTAGGAATGCAAAAGCTTGTCATACATTTTTAATTATAATGTAAGTTTAAGAATAAAAGACACAATTACAGGTGAAAAAACACCTTGCCTAAAGACTAAATGCATAGTTCTACATCCTTCTTCCTTCCAAGAGAAACATTTCTAAGGTGGAATATATACATAAAATACCATCAGAAACTCAATTACCACTTGAAAAAAAAAAAAACATTAAAAATAAATAAATAAACTTCTGACCCACAGAGCATTCCCTTCCTAAAAATGTGCTCTAGGTGTGAAAAGTCACTTGGCAAACCAATTCCAGTTTCACAAAGACTGTGCTGGAGCAGAAACGTTCTCCAGACAAACAAAAAAAAAAACAAAAAACCCAGACCAATCTGCAGAGCTCCCCAGGTACAGCAATCCTGCCCACTTGCAGCATCTCTCTGTGGGCCTTCACAGATGGAGCAAGCAACACATCACAACATGCTCCCTCTGCCAGTAATGTCAGGCCTGTTAGTTAGCCTTCACCTTGCCAAGTTCCGGATCTCATTTCTGCTTTGCTTACACTGGTGTCAACGGACACAAGTGAAGAGCTCCCTTCTCCCCAGTGTGACTCCCTGGCTTCCTGGGCTACCCAGGCAAACAGGACGGAAAGGTTACCTGGTTTCCACAGCAGTCAAAAGCTCTTCCACCAGTGCCCACAGCTCTGGGCTGTTGGTGCTATTTTCAACAGTTTCTTTTGATCCTCAGAATTTTGTAATTTTAAAGTCTGGCCTCAAGGGGGAGATGCCAGAGTTAAGGATCTTCACTATTACGATGCGCACAGGCTGATCGGTCTTAAAATTCTGGTCGTCCCCAGTTGCATTGCCAAGAAAATCCTTCTACTGTTTCCCTGTGCCTTTGAGCTGTGCTTTCAGCAGCAGCTCACAGCAAGTGACCTTCTGCCAGCTGGAACCTGACCACTGCTCCTGAAATACACATCCATGTCAGTGAGCTTGTCCCAGTCAATTCCACAAACCAAATCCCAAACCCATCATTGTCAATGGGAGCACGGAGCTGATCCTGCTGCCTGGATCGTCTGGATCAGATCTTTGCATCATGCACAACCTCATTATGGGAATGCAAAATGCTTTCCAAGACTGCATACTTGGTTTCCATTAATTTGCAGAGCATTTTTATAGACACAGATGAAGAAGTAATCTTCAGCTTGGTTTTCCAGTTTGGGTAGAAGTAAAGCTCTTTGGTATCTCCCCAGCACAGACATCAACCCAAACTCTTCTGAGCTAGATTCCCTGAACATTGCTTCTTCTGGCAGCAGGCTCCCCATCACACTTGGCTTTCCCATTGGGATAAGCTTGGTTACATGCACTTCATGCCATCTACCCTACATGGCAATATATTTATCATGTTTACAAAACAGAAAATATCTGTAGCATTCACTCGTGGATGTTTCCGTACTCCACATTTCTAGCCAAAGATCGTGCACCATGAGGATGATTTGAGGAGCCTGAGATAATATGGAACAGCCCTAGCTCAAGCTGAAGTCAAAAGCCTACAAACAGTTTTCAGATAAATTTACCAAAGCAGGACACATTAGGTCAGCAATGCACTGAGAATACTACTGCATGCAGTTTTGGTATTGAAGGTGAGAAGAAGACAAGACTTGCAGTTTCTGGACATGCAGGAAGGTAGGTCTGCAGATGATGAACCATGGTCAAGCAGCTGAAAACAAAGCCTTGCACATATCCAGGAGCTTTGGTCCCAGCACAACAACCCTGCATCAGAAGAATACATTCACAACACAGGATGGGACGCCAGCAAGTCAGCAGCCCATCTCAGACCTCCCAGTTGGGTGGGGCTCAGGGACTCAGTCCGGTTCATGCTTGATTTCATCTTTTATCAGAAGCTGGCTCCTATTATTAATATCCTGTCCCTATTTACCACAGCGAATATATACTCCTTCTCTTCAAACTATGGCCACATGGAAAGATCTGTGGTCAAATGTTCTTTCCAAAGAAAAAGAGGGTTCTTCTCAAGTGTCTTACGGTTACAAACAAATGTATCATCTCCTGTACTTCTGTATAAAGTCTCTTTCCTTTAACGGTACGTCTGTGCTCTAACCATGTCTTGTATTCTTACGCTTCTTTTCTCACATCTCCCTAAGCAAATACCTGAAGGGTTTGTATATTTGTGCTTTAAACACAGTCTGGCTTCCCTGCATTCCGTATCACAAAAAATCCAAGTATCCTATCTAGCTCTGGCATAACACACGAGTTTGGTGGGGAGGAGATTGGCAGGTAAATCAGGGGTTTAATACTCTGAAGGTTTTCCAGCACCATAGTTTTCTCAAAACCACCCCAAAAGGGAAGCAGCTGGGGCTGCTGGCAGCACCAAACTTTGCTAGAGGAGCCACGCTGCAGCAGGGTAAGGCCAGCAGGAGCAGGGAGGTGGCCACTGCCCAGCCAGCCCCAGCACCGTGCTGCTCCCCAGCCTGGGCATGCTCCTGCACATGCTGCATCTCCTCACGCCCGACACAGTGACGGGCAAAGCCATGCAATGGGAAGTCTCATCTCAGTGCCATTTGGCCACTTGAGCTCTACATATTTATTAACGGGACACCTGGAATAAACAATAGAATGCTGTGATCCAGTTTCTACTGGCTCAAACAGGAGCTTGAGGATAATGAGACACAGGCAGCAAACTCTCCAGCTGTAAGGGAGATTTATAAAGCAAAAGACAATTTGGTTGAACGAGGCTGAGTTGTCAGACATTTGCAAAATGCTAAGCTCACCTAAAGGCAGAAAGAACTCCAGAAAGTATCAAAAAAGTTACACAGGAAAAGAGAGAGAATAAAATAAATTCCCCTAATGTACCACAAATATCAACCACCACACACTACCTACAAACCATATGTTTTTCCCATCTGTTCTGTTATCTTCAACTAAATTTATAGTATTTGGGCTATCGGAAGAATTGTCAAGCCTGAGCTGGGCAGGATTATAAAACCTAGGTGTTATTACACTTTAAAAGACGTTTTCCCCTCCCCCTACCACACCAGGCACAAGATTATCCATTTCTCTTGCTGCCTCTTGGCTCTGGTACTACAGAGGATGCTACACTTAGTCCGAGCTACAGTAAGTGACAGGACATCCCCAGATCCCCCCGAACAGCACACTTCTTCTAACTTTCTATTTTTTTCCTCTCTCTTCCCTGTCCTTCTTGGTAGGTAGGTCACAGGAGGAGTCATGGCAGCTGGGACTGCAGGGCTGCTTCCTGCTCTGCCAGGAATCAGCAAAGCCCAGGTAAGCCAGCAGGGAGCCCCTAGCGCTCTGCCAGTGAGGACCAGCTCTCCTGAGGCAGGGGGCAGGACTTCCACTCAAATTCTCCAGCTGCTGGGACTGAGCAGGCTGTAGATCTGTGCTGTGTTAATGCAATGGCAGTGCAGGTAAAGTACCAGAGCAGGAGAGCAATGGGGCTTCAAAACAGGGAAAGTGGGTGTCTCCTTGGAAGGAAACAATGAGCGTCCATAAGGGATTGGCAGCAGCATGAGATGAAAAAGGCACCTCCCCTCCCTGCTGCCCACATGCATCATAAGCCAGGGAGCACACTGGGCTGCTTTTTCTCCAGCACAGAGCCTCTTTCCACAGCCTGCATGCTACTGCCACCAAGGAATCTGAGAGCTTTCAGGTGGTCTAAGGAAAGCACGTTTAAACACAGCCTGACTGGCTCACAGCCTACCCCTTCACTGCTAATCCTACAGCCAGCCTGGTGGGAAGAGCTCAGCACACTGGATACTTAAGCTGCTTAAAAATAAAAGCCTAGTTTTGGGGGCCAAATTTCTAAGAGGTGCTCTCCATTGTGTGCTTCTGTCCCTGGCACATTAGCTCTCTTCTGCATGTGCAGTGAAAGTGCTTTTAAGTGTGCACAGATAGAGGGAGAGCGCTTGGAAAAGCCCAGCCCTGACTGTCAAGTCAAATAACAGCCCTTCACAATGAACCCTACCCCCTCTGTGCACAAGGCTCTCCGGTTTGGGCATCGCTTGCAGTAGCTGTCTGCCTCTCAGCACCTCCATCCTGCAAGCAACATGACTTGCACGGCTCCAAAGGTCTCCTAGGAAGCCCACAAATCAGTCCAGCAGGGAAGATCCCGGTTTGCTTTTTCACTTGCGAAGAACGAGGGTAAACGTAACGATTTTCCGCCCAAAAGGCCTTTAAGGAGCGTGCAGAGCTCCAGTAGGTGTCTCATTACCGCCGAGCCGCGGAGCACATGCTGCCGCTCCCCTGCTGCACGGCCCACCTGCCCCTGCCACGCGGCCCTCGGCAGCGTTGCCCCAACCTGCCAACTGATGGTCCCCGCTGCACGCCCGGTGCTGCCTCCGGGATGCTTGCTCATTTGCTTAAAGATCTGGGCTTTGAAACGTGCTAAAGCCCAGCTCCCCTCTGCCTTTCAGCAGTAGGCACGGAGGGCGTGCTGGCACGGCACCATCTCCCTCCTGGCTTGCAGGGCGGATGGCAGATTGCAAAGCAATTTTCCTCCAGTCCCTCTGTATTCATGGCTTTCACCTGTCGCAACCAGCAGCCATTCCAAGCCTGCCAGTGTCACAGAAGAGGCAGAAGAGTTCAGAAAGGAATGAGAAGTGCTGCTTCACTCGTACAAACACTGCAGTGCACAACAGGACCACAGCTACCAATTCAACCTATGCCAAGAAACGTTTAAGATTTTTTCAGTAAAGGGAAGGGCTTGCATCAGGGACTCCCATGTACAGAAAAGAGGGAGCAGGCTACAAAGGCAGTCCCCTCACTTGAATATTATGAGAAGGGAAGGGAGCCTAGACCAGGTGCAGAGCCCAACACCCCAGAGTGCCCTGGAGTGCAGGGCTTTCCGGGCTTTCCCCTGGCAAGCCAGCAACATGGGTGCAAAGCCTTCTGCTAGCCACTATTTCCCTGGCTTTTATTACAACTAGAGCTGTGGAAACAACGAATTTTTGGGTTCAGTGGCCAAGTAGAAATATTAACAAATTAAATGTTGTAATAAATGGGAGCAGACCTTAGAGTCTTAGAGTCTCTTGATACAAAAAAATGTTTATGATTATTTAACCCTTTCACCAATATCACCTAAGCTTATTAAAAAATAAATAAGGACATAACTCTTCCAAAATATTGTCTTCCCTTTTCTCCAGACAGAACTGAAAAGTATTAACTCAAGTCATAAATTTGAGATTTTGAGTTTGAACTATCCCTGCAGAAGAAGTGCCCAGGTCTACATTACAAATGCCCCAATTTGAAATGCTTTGGGAAGTGCAATGTGCTTCATTTAAATACAGGTATAGCTATATGGATGTGATGTGACATACTTCAACTCTTATAGCCAAAACTATTCATCAGATGTTATTCAAATTAACAGTTGACTTTGATTGCTCCAAAATTACATTCTGGGGCAAATGAAACCTTTAGGCAAGTTGTCTGTCTTTCCATGGTTGTATAGTGAATATTGTATTCAATACTGTCTAATGAACATAAGTTCACAAAAACAGTTCTACTCTTCAAACCTTCCTAAGATCTAACTGGCAGGTTTGGTTCCTTTTTTCCTATTTGCATCCCCTGTAACAGCCCTAAACACCAGACCAGACTCCATCCTTTGTAATTCCTGTGTAAGGCTGAAGAAGGGCAGTCATGCAGACAACAGATCAGATTCCTAAGAGAGGAAGAATTCTGGCCATCTTGACCCAAGTAAGAGCACAGGGGGTCAACAAATATATTTTTGCTTTTGTAGAGCAAACAAATCAGATCTGGAACTGACACATGTGCATCCAGAAGCCCCACAGTGCCATTTGGAGACAGTGGCTTTTGGAGAAGAGCAGGCCATTGAAGCTGCCCATGTTCAGAGGACACCAAAATTTTATTTCAAAGTTAATCAATGGATTAACTTTGAAGCATTGAAGAAGCAGGTCCCCTGGCACATTCATTCACCGCTGTGTTGAGGATCATGTGCACACATGTGTGGTGCACACACGTCCGTGCACTCCTCTCTTCCCCTGAAGCCTGCTGCATCCCACAGTGACTGCGGGTATGGTGTGCTCTGGTGTTGCAAGGCAGGACAGTTGGGCTGTGATCAACCAGCCAGCCAGAAAGAACACCACCACTGGGGATGCACAGTTTTGCCTTTTCCCACATTGAATGGGGCATTAACTTCAAAGTCTATGATCCCTTAAATCTTTAACAATAATTAATAGGAGAAAGATGACTAATATTTGTGTTTGCCCTTAAACTTGTTCTTAGGGGAGAGAATAAAAGCTGAAAGAAAGTGACATTTTGTGCAAACAAAGTCAACAATATTAGTTATTCCTGAATTTGTCTTAACTCCAGCGTTAATGCTTTACTTGGCCTTGTGCTCCCAAATGGCATTTAGCACTTCAGCTCCTAGAGCACAAAGCGTTTCACTGCATGGCTTTCAACCCCTGTGCTAACTGGAGCAGCCTGAGGGCTGCAGCAGTGCCTGCCGGCTGCCATGGGCTCCCACAGCCCCAGGGGCCTCTCACAGGCCAAGGGAAACTCCCAGTGCCCAGCCCCTCATCCCAGGCCTTGGGCTCTTGGCCTCCAGGGTGCCCCAGAGCTGGGCTATGGGACCCTGCAGGGAAAAAACACACCACGTGGGCTGACGCTTCCCAAGCCCAAGGAAGACTCGTGTTGTTATCTCTAGGGGTTAACTTCAGCATGGGCCTCAGTGGGTCAATCTTCTACCTCAGAAGGTACGTTTTTGTCAGACATTGAAGCGTGAAGGTGTTTTTTTCAGCCAAGATCAATGTATTCGTCTATTCTGACAAGTGAATATGCTGTATCGTTTTAAGGGGACTCCACGTTCACATCATCTCCAAGATGCCACCTCAGGAAGAACTGTTTAACATTAGGAAGCTGCTCTGTCATACCACCCAGAGATCTGGCAGGCAGAGCCAGGGATTTCCCATCTTGCGTGGAAGGGCCACACCACGAGAGGTGCACAAGCAGAGAGTGAGCAGGGTTCCCAGAGACTGAACCCCCAGAGGAGATGCACCAGCTCTGCAGCTTCTCTGTCAGCTCTACCACTTTTCTTTCCGTGGGCTGTTTAGAGCTGACAATTTTTCCTAAGCTCTACGACTTTCATTGCAAACAGACACAAGGCCTTTTTGAGACAATTCCACGCTCACCAGGTCCTGGTATCACTTTATGCTCACCAACTGGCTAAGCCAGGGCAGCGCACCCCAAGCACACTCAGTCCTGAGCCAGATAGAGCAGGCAGGGAGAATTTGCTTCTCTGCAGAGATCATGGGGAAGACAGGCAACACAGGAACGTCCACAACCACTCAGTGCCTCTCAGGAATGCCCTGTGGTAAGGAGATTTTCCCATATCGAGCTCTGCTGAGCACTATGCACCAACAGCACAACCTGAAATCATCCCAAAATAAGGGAAGCCTGGCCAGAAGGCACAGATCAAGCAATTGCATTCCCTGTTTACCCTGGTCCCCACCCAAACTTGCTAGTGTATTCAGGAACAGAATGAGGCTCAGAACCTAGAAAATGGCTGGATAAGTGCTGGAGTCCAGCCCAAATTTTCAGGACCTCAATTTTCTATGGCATTTTGAAGCCCACAAATTCCTTGTTAATCTTGCCTTGTTTTAAACATCACTTTACGTCAGGTTGTCATTTAAAAGCTATTGAAATGAATGCAGGGAAAGAAAAATCCCAGCAGATTTTGTCTGACCACTTCAGATTGCTACTGGTCAAAAATAGGGCAAAACTGAGCTGGGAAATGGATGTCCCTTACTTAGGAGAGTTCACTGCGAGGGCCTGATCCAAACACCACTAAGTTAAACGGGGGTCCTTGTATTGGGTTCTTAACAAGTTTCAGATGCTCAGCCATTTCCATCAGTCGTTTGCAGAGATGGGAATGAACTTCAAAGGGTTTGGTGCAGAACTGAACTTCCAAGACTTAGGATCTGAACAACCTGGGACTTGCAGGTATGTTTCCAATCATCTGCAGATGTAGCCTGCAATGAAAGGAAACAGATCCCAAAAGGTTCTGCATTTTGCAGACAGAAAGGTCAGAAAAAAGCGTTTTGTTTGCAGGAGATGGTCAGTTCATTCTTCCACTGATTCTTATCGAACCCTCACAGAAGCCAGCTGTGAACCACAAAGACGGGAGCCAAACTACTGGAATTTAATGGCTCATTCTCCAAAATGTATTGGCTCATAAACATACACTGTGTTCTCATTCACTGCTAATTTGCTTTAACAATAAACTTATTGTGACTTGTATTCCCACTTCAAAGAGAGTTTTAATGTGGCAAATGGGAGGGGCATAAGTGGGAGTTTTCCTCTGGTGAATAAAACAAAGATACAGTAAGGTGAGGAAAAGAAAAAAAAAAAAAAGAAAAAAAAAAAAAAAGAAAGCTTAGTAATTATCCTCCACAGGGTGTAAGGCTATAAAATGGCAGTACCTCAAATTATTTGCAGATATGTCCACATTTGTGAGGAATAAAATCTTTCAGAGGATAACACACCTGTGCCATGGGTAATTGCCCTTGCTTGCAAATTAGAGCTGGCCCAACAGATGTTTATTCCACCACACACAGACAGGCGAAGCAGTAGGAAAGGCTTTGCCTCTTCACAGAAGTGGAAAATGATTAAACCCACCACCAAGCAGCAGGAAAGCAGGAACCAGCTTTGCCTGTACCTTTTCCTGCAGCGGCTGCTTCACAGCAGAGAGCTGGCCCTCCCTTGGCAGGATCTAAAATTGGTCTAAAATGTTGGGTAGGCCCGTGTGGCGCCAGGAGTTGGACTCGATGATCCTTTTGGGTCCCTTCCAACTTGGGATGTTCTATGATTCTAGGATACATGCAGATGCGAGCCAGCCCAGAGGCTGCCTGGGAAGTGGGCAAGACCTTGGAGAGAGCAAAGAAGTAAAGCTGTGTCAGCCGGATGGTGCCAACAGCCAGGGACACCTCCTGCAAACAGTTTAGAGATTGCTGGAAGGAACGAGGTCAGCCTGGTTGCCACCCCATGTGTCACCTGCCTGGAAAAATGCTAAAATATTTTTTCATGAAAAAGATCAGTATCGTTTTGTTCAAAGCAAAATGTTTGGGGAAACACATCAACTATGATAAAACTAATGGGGAGAATAGTGCAAACATTTCTTTGCCATCACACCATAACTCTTAATGCGACAGTAAATATTTACATTGACTCTTCATAGCCACACATTTCGTATTTAATATACGAATTAACATCAAATCCAACAAAACCATGTCTAGGGAGATAATCAACATTCTCCTGAATTTACTTCACCTAAGATGTTAAGAATTTATTTTTTCAGTCTAATTACAAATCGATTTTAGTTTTTTAACACTTAGATTTCTTGCTAGCCAGGAACCTTGTCTCCTCACCACCAACAGCCCATGCTCAGAGTCGTTCCCTGCAGTCACTGGTACACCTCCACCTTCCTGCTCCTCTGCTACAGTAAGTAGTAGAAGCCACCAAACAAGAGTGTGGTGGCAGCTAGAAGTACACGGCCTCCAAGGTGTGTTAGACCCCCCGTTTCTGATGCACCTCTTATCTGCACTTCACTTGTCGTGCTTGCTCTGCAGCTGAAGTGCCTACTTGAAAATTTGACTTCTTGAAGTTGGGAGCTTCTTGCTGTGTCCCACAGCTGTACAGATGTGTCATTAGAGAAGTCTGCCTGAAGAAAATGTTCCAAAATTTTTGCAGATCTGCCATCTTCTACCTTTCCCAAGCATGACATTCATTTATATTTATATATACACACACACCTCATATATCCATGTCATTTAGCCCAGCAAAATACTTCTGGAATTTTGTATCTGTTTCCAGCCTTAATGGTGGACACACAGAAAGGTGTTTGATCAAGGGCACTACAAATATACTCAGAGTAAATACTTGAAAATTGGTCAGTAAAGGCAGACATATTCTCTTTCCTACGAACCCATCACACTTTGCTCCTCTTCCTTGACTTTGAATTGAGTCAAAGCAACTAAACTTCTGAAAAGCCAAGTGCATTTTCCTTCATCACTCAAACCACATGGTTTCTCATGTGCACGAGACTCACTTTCCAATCCGAAATGCTCTACCTGACCCTGCTCTGCAAATGGAGGTTGGACTAGATGGTCTCCAGATGTCCCTTCCAGCCTCAACTGCTCCCCACCACAATAACCAGTTTAGGCAAAAAAGCTGAACAACAAAAATAACATACAAAGGAGCAAACTCTGTTCTTCTTACTTCATTCATGCCCTGCTAGTGCACCTTTTTTCAGAGTACCCTCTAGTACTTTATATCATCCAAGTCTGATGCATATCTATCAGCTGGAAGCAACTGGGAGCATTGCCAAAATATTTAGCCAGAGTCTTGCAGTATTTGTCAAGCATCTTGCAGAACCAGCTGTAAGTCAGGTGAAAGTGGGAGAATTTTAACTTGCATTTGATTAAAGTACAGACTTGTACATTGTCCCAGTTACAGGGAGGAAAGAGTGCTTAACACAGAAGCCCACTGCATCCTGAACAAACAGAAATCAGGAGGGTGTTTATGAGGCTTGTATGCTAAGGTCTCAACATTTTTAAGATTCAGTTCTGGTGCACCTGAGTTGTAGTTTTCTAGTAGCCAGGCTTGAGAATATTGATATTATTAACTGAGAATAGTTTTGAACATTATGATATAATATTAGTAACCTTACAACTGTAATTTTTGTACATTGCATACAGTACAAGTAATAAAAGATTTCAACTGGATAAGGAAATCTAGGAGTTAAAGTAGGCTGAAGAGGATGTAGCTAACTGCCTGGTGGTTGCGGGGTAATCTGAGCAGTTTTTCTGCTCTCACTTCATTGAAGGACTGTGACTATGCTGGAAGCCCACAACACTGTTGTCCTTAGAGGGGAATTCTGACCAAATTGCATGTATACAATGGTTTTGTATCTGCTCTGGCCATACTGACTCAAATCTGACAACTGCCTTCCAAATTTTTCCAAAGCTTAACTTCTTTGCCTCTAATGACATTTTATACAGGGGAGGAATAAAAAGCAGGTCTTTTGTTTTACCTGTTTTAGAGCACAGGTACTTCTATGCTATGTTAGAGGCTTCTGAGACTGACAAGAAGAAGTCACCTGCAAGCAGTAGGGCTGCTGGGGAATTTTAAGCAGTCAGGATGTCAATTTATCTTGTGAATTTGTCTGCGATGGTCTACACAGATTATGAAATGATACGGTGTGATTGTTTTCCTTTTTATCTGCACTTCTTACTAATTATGACAAGCTACAAGGAAACAAGGCTTGATGCATCTGATGTTATTGTCACAATTTTTATGTTTTCTTAAGAAGTTAGAGATAATCAAATTGAAAGCTAAAAAAAAAAAAAAAAAAAAAGACAGCTATTTGAACTAATTCCCCAACCAAAAAATGGGTGTGTCTTATTTTCACAGTTAGCAATGACAAGAGAACTGCTTTAACTTGGAATTGCCATTCTAATCAATGGTTTCCCTAGAAGTATATTTTGCTTCTGAGAACACAGAGTGCCTGTTTGTGGCATAAGTGGGTTAACAGTGCTACCCAACTGACCTGTGGTCCATACTGCAGAATTGCAGAATTTCTCTGCTTTCTGTTTCCCTCACCAGTCTCAAAAGCCTGGACACCAGCGCTACAAGTGCTGCAATGAGCATCCTCTCCTCTCCCCAACTCCTGCACACAGTTGGCAAAATAAGACACTACTGCACATTTAATGTGGTGGAATTATATAGCCCATGGATTAACTGCTAGCATCATGCCTCAAGCACATCACAGGAACAGGCACTGTTAGCAGCAGGGGTGGAGCAGCTACTAACTGGGGAGGAAATAAATAAATAAATAAATAAATAAATAAATAAAGGTGCTCAGCCAGGGAATGGATCTAGCTGGTTCTCTCCTCTGAAGCACTGCAGTCCTCAGTGACAGACAGACAGATGTGGTACCTAGCTCTGATCTTTGTCAGCTTTTTCCCCTTCCCACCACATCCCTTTTCTTCCTCCACTCACCATGCCTAAATTGCAGGAGTTGACATCACATCACACTACAGCAACACTTCTTCCAAAACTGCTGCAAGGGTTTAAGAAGATTTTTTGAGCAAGTGAGCGAAAGAAAGAAGTCAGAGAAAGGGTTGCACTTCTTTGTTCTCATACAGGGAGGCACTCACTGGTCCCCTTTTCCCCTGGGTTAGGGTTTGTGTATGCAGGACGCTAAGGACCCTGCTGTCTCCTTGGTCTGTTCCCTTTTTCTTACTGGTGTTTCTCTGCTTTGGTGCAAGAGACAAGCATTCCTCTTGGATAATGCCCTGCTTAAACTGTTCTGTAATAACCATAATCAAACAGGCTTTAGCACAGCAAAGCTCCCCTGACTCGAGGCACTGGCTGTGCTGTTACACTTGCACTTCCCACCAGGTGCTGGCCAGTCAGCTCTGGCCACCAGCACACAACCATTCACCCCCTGCTAGCACCCACTTTCAACTCACAGTCGCTCTTCCCTACACCATATTTACAAGTGAAAGATGCTGAGGTGCTAGGCAGTGGGGGAGTGTAGGAGCACAACTGTGACACACTCAACAGCTGAGCCAAAACTCCAGGGTAAAGGTATGAACCAAAAGCAGTCATCATCACACAGACATAATTAGCTTCCAGGTTCAGATCTAATGATTAAGACTACAAAGAAAGGTTTTTTAATAGTGGAGCAACTCCACTTTTTCTAATACATTTCCTGATAGCACAGTAAGCTTTACCTAGCAGTAATATTACCAATATGGGAAATAGGTGCTTGTGCTAGGAAAGATCCAGCAGCAAAGACAAATGTTGTCTGCCATTTAACAAGACAAGCTGTCTACAGGAGGAGAACTGTTTGATGTACTATTAGGAACATTCATTTGCTGCATCTTTAAACTGTGGCACACCACATCAGAAGACACCTCAGCCCACCTGGGCCTTTCGTGTCAAGTCCTCAGCCTCCTAGTTAATGAATTACTTAATAGCTCATAAAGTGTCCCTAGGCTCCCTGGAACTGTAACCATGCCCATGCAGCAAACCACGCGTTGTTGGCAGCTACAAGTATTTTTCCTATCAAAAGAGAAGAGAAATTGTGCTAAAGATCCCATAAATAAATAAATAAATAAAGTCTTTATTCTTTTTTTTTTTCTTTCCTCCATAAAACAAAAAGAGGGGCATCCTGCCTGCACATTAGGCCCTTCTTGACTGCTCTTTCATTTGGTCATTAAAATGTGGAAGGAAAATAAAACTCTGTCAGCATCCTAGAACACTTCAACTCAAGCTTTACATAGGGATCCTTCTACCGAGCAGAACCAAGACAGTCTCTGCTTCCCCAGGTACTAGACACAGCCATTGGCAGCTCACACAGACCACAGCAGGAGGCGAGCATGGCAAAAGCTAAGCTTGGATTCCTCCGGATCAAAGGGCACAATCCATTGGCACCATAACCTCAGCTAAAGTGTCTGGATGGACTTTGAAATATGCCAGAAAACATGAAAGTTTGCAAATTAACTTTTATGTTACATCCTACTTAGGTTGTGCAGAGTGCATTAAATACTAACACAGTGTGGCAGAGCGCACCCCATGAAGGACATGCAGCGTTAACATCTGTACTTACAGGGTCACTGGCAGTAACAAGTGGTTATCCAAGTGACTGATGACCCAAGCCTCTAGCACAAAGGTTGCTACTTCTTTTGTATTTTTGTCTATGTCCAATTGCAAATATGTGTGTTTCTTTCCTCACATACAAACCATCATTTAGAAATCTATTAATATAGAGTATATGATCAATAGTAGAATACACGGCAGTAAGGAACTATAAAAAAATGAATGAAAAAGAAGCTCAAACTATCTAGCACGTTCTCTCATGGGATTATTGTTCTAACATAGAAAGTTTTTATTCCAAGAGAGAGATTTGGTCTAAATGAATATTTTGTAAGTATTGACTTACAGATATGCAATGCATGCCCGAGCTAATACATCAAGTGCTGAATGAAATCTCAGCAGTGAACGTAGTGCACTTACGGGAAGGCTTTCCAGACAACTGTGATTTCAACAATTACATTTAGGTCTATAAAACACTTCAGGAGTTAACATCTCTTTGCACTGCATCCTTCCTCTATTCCATAGGTTCAGCTCTTCATGCAAAGCACACATTACAAACAACGCGTGATCATGAGCAAGTAGCTGACACAAGAGCATACATTCTTTGAACACACATACTATACCTGTGCGTGCCGGTACATAACTTGTACTTTAGTGTTCTTTAACTTTCTGGGCAGTTCCAACAAGAAAGCTAAACACCTTTTTCACTAAAGATCAATCCCTCTCCCCAGCTTCCTGGAAGATTAGGGGAGGTGGGTGGTGGTGGTGTATTTTTGCTGCCAGACCGTAGCATGTTCACAGCTGTGGGGGTATTAACGTGGCTTTTCCGTTCTTCATTTGTTTCCATAAAAACAAGTGATGTTGACCCAAGATTAATGAAAAGCAGCGTCACCTCACCCACGTTAGTATGCATGGCAGTGCTGCTCAAGCTGCAAAGGCCTCCAGGGCTAGGCACTGCAGCATGATGCCAGCAATGACATCATCCCAGGCGATCCTTTGCAACAGCCTCGGGTTTGCACTGGGCTGAGCAGATCTGGACGAGTGTCAGCATATGGTCAGGCAGAGCTGTCCAGGAGCAAGGCAGAGCAGTGTCCCACTGCAGGCTCACGGGAGCACAGCATCTCGCGTCTCTGCAAACAGCCCCGGACACCGAGCACGGCCGCTTGGAGAAGCACAAGCCTCTGGTACAGCTCCTGGGAGTCACTGTCTGCTGTTTCTGGCGTCTGCGCAGGACTCACACTGCTCAGTTCCTTTTACCCCATGGAGACTAGGACAGTCTAGAGAGAACTGGTCACTCACTGACCTCCAGTTCTGCACCTACGACTTCATATTCCTGTGAACCCAGGCCAAGCTGTGGCTGTGCAGACCTCACTCTTCATCCTGCATGTCTGCAGAGTATTAGGGGCAACTGAGCAGGAGGAGGTCTGCAAAGTCTCTCCAGCTAGGGTGGCATTTGCCATGGAAAGCAGCAGGTTGACTTTAAAACCACCAGGATACATTTAACCAACTTGACAGAACAGGAAGAAAGAACAAGGAAATAAACTCAAGGCAAATTGCATTTGATCTGGAAATTATTAATATCTGAAACAATAAAGACAGACCCCCTGAATACCATTTGCATAGAATCCCTTCTCAGAGCCAAACCACACTTTAAAGGACTTCATCTCGAAAGAGCACTGCCGAATTGAAACAGAACTACTACCATGAGTAGAGGGTTGTGCAGCCAAAAGATGTCAGATTGAACACGAAACAGAATTTGCATTCTTTTGTGTACTCCATAAATATTAACAACTTGACACCCCATAATGAAAGCAAAACGCACTTAAGCACGGGCAGAAAAACCAAACTAGCCAACCATTCTTCTCTCAGGATTACAATTGGAAATTAGTTGCTGAGGTCAGAGTTTTCCAGCACCACTGTAGGTTGGGATTAACTCCATGGACATTGTGGGGGAACAACAACATGAGAATCTGGCCTTGCTTGGAGCAAGAGGACTGCAGTCCCCATGAAGTGGCCAACCCATCCTTCCAGCCCTTCTCTGGATGGAATCAGCTGGCAAATCCTTAAATCAGCCAGCTAGCAAAGGGGCCACGTGCAGCCCGGGGTTACAGCATCCGGCAGGCCCACTGAGGGCCCCTCCTGAAGCAACCCAACACCTGCTGTGGCCCAGAGGCACAGCACCACTGCCTCACACCTAGCAGGTGTGCTGACAGAGTTTGTGGGCCACATGAAGTGATGTGGAGGGCACAACAGCCAAGGCTTGTTGCAATGCACTGCTCCGAGTTCAGAATTTGCCTGCCAGCTCTCACTCTGCTCGTTTATCTGACAGAAGGAGCCATGTGTCTCTTGTGTCTTTAGGAAAAAAGAAGCAATGGCACCCAAACTCTTCATTTAAATCCCAGAAGAAGGTTTGTGATTTCTTTCCCTTGCACATCAAACAAAATAGGGCATTATCCTCTCGGCAAAGCCTTTAACTTTCCGGGACACACACCAAAAAAGAATGACTAGCTGTAAGGGGGGGAAGCATGAAGGTAGACTGCAGCTGCTTTGTTTGGGTTTAACTTGGAACATGCACAAAGCATGGGATGTTCTGAATTCTGTGTTTTGTTCCAAGCATCTCTCAGCAAAACTTTTCTATATATCCCTTGGAGAGAGCTGAGGAGGGTGAGTAATTGCCTCTGTGTGTGGAAAGCAGTGGGGAATAAAAATTGATAATATTTGGTTTTGATTATTTCCCCCCTCCCCAAAACCGATGAAGGCTTTTGCACACACTATCAGGAAAGAAACATTTATAAATATTATCTTATTGCCTAACGGAGTGTAAATCAGTTCTTGCACTGAGCAGGAGGGCACAAGTCACTAAATTATAGCTCCACAGTGCCTTGCTGTTCCTCTTAAAATAAATAAAGAAGAAGAACAGTACTACAGTTGCATTTACCAAGGCCTTTGCATATTTTCTTTCACCAATTCCAGAGCCAGCTTCAGGAACTGAAAGAATCCAAGGGGCAATGGTGCATCAGGCAATAAAAGTATTCCCCAACCAATCACAAATATTTCAACTTTAGACTCCTTCATACTTTGCAAGTCCCCAAGGAGCCTTTTGAATGCCTGCCCTTTCCTTACCACAGTGTTTCACTTGCTGTGTCCAAGGCAGGAGGTGAACTAACCTCTCTGAAGGATCTGGACAGCATGATGAATAATAGCTTGGCTCCAGCTTTATCGAAAGCTCCTTTCCGATGGCGAGGGTATGCATGAGTGCTTTGCCTGCAAGCTCCTGACGCAGGGATCAGGGCCTGCCTGAGCTGGTACACTTCCACATCTTCCTCCAGTGCAGGGGGAAGGCTCTGTGCAGCCTCTTACTGAAACAGCTTCTTCGCGATTTATCATTGTACGGGAATGGGGAAGTCTTAGGTACACTGCTGAACCTCCCAACTATTCATTATAGAAACACCACAGGAGAGACAGTCCCAACCTCAAAGACACACGGAAGACAAAAAATCCTGTTGTTTCTAGCACTGAGTGAAGTCTATTTAAAGTCTGGGGAACCTGGCAAGCAGTTCTGCGCGTAGACATTTCAGCAATGAGTCCCTAAAAGTTATGTGGGGAGCCAGCCACTGCCATTGCCCTGGCTCTTTCCTCAGCTCATCCTACCCCACAGGTGTGCCCTCTGTGCAAGGCCCAGACCCTCGGAAGGGAAGCCAGCAAAGTCCTACCGTCTCCGACTGAGACAAATTGTATTTTAGTGCTCTGGTAAATACAAACTGTGGGTGTACCTTCCTCAAGGAAGAGTTGAGCTCTCCAGTGCTCCTAATCTCTAAATTGTTTGGGTAATTTCATTTGACTTTACTGATAAATCAGGAATGCATTTTGTTGAATCATTTACTGATTGCCCATTTCATTCCTTTTGAAGTATTCCCAGAAAGGTGAGGGAAGGACAGGGACGTTTTCTTCTATATTGTCTTTCCCCCACCTGCAACCATTAAGATTATTTGATTTTAGGTCTTGTTCAAGTTCCCTCTCCCAGTGAGGGAGGGTAATTGCTCACTCTCAGTCTCCTGCTGCCCACCACCTCCTTTTCTACTCCTCCCAGCAGCTGCTTAAGGAGGGCATGCAGGAGCAGCTGCCGTAAGAGCATTTGGGGGAGCAGTGACCCTGGCAGGTATCTCACACCAGAGGCACACAAAACACCTCTCACACCATCACCCTTTCAAAACTCCCGCCACAACACAGCTCTGAGCTTCTCTGGTCACCTGCACAAATTACTTCCCGAGTTTTTACCAGTTCTGGGAGGTGCCTCACCAGGCCCACCTACATTTAAAACAAAAGAAAACAAACAAACAAAAAAAGCTATACAGGATCCTGCCAAGGTCTCAGATGTACATTACTGCCCAGACAGCAACACGTTCAGGTGGGGAGCTCCTATCGTAACCCTAGCCAGTGGGATTCAACAGCATGTCCTGCCTGCCCATCAGGTGCTAGAGCCCTCCTAGCAGAAGAGAACCAGGAGCACATAGCTGAGCACAACGTGGGCGCGCAGGGAGAGCAGAGCCCTGGGCACGGCTCAGCAGCTGGCAGCACCTGAAACCAGGTGAAGCAGGTGGGGGTGGGATCCTGCAATTCCACCACCAGCACCAAGCTGCACTCAGCCCTTCTGCACGCTGCAGGGCCTGGGCAAGTCTGGCAGTCCACTGGAAGCACCTGGCAGCCCATGGGCAAGCGGCCTGGCTGGAGAAGTGCAAGGATTTACAGCAGCCCTGGGGCTGGCCAGGCCCCACACTCATCAGAGAGCACCAGCTGGCGGAGAGAGATCGCAGCACTGCCTGAGCTTAAATCAAACATCCCACTTGAGCCCAGCTCAGGTTTTTACTTCTTCCCAGGCTCTCGGCGTGCCCAGCCTGGCTGCAGCACTGGGGCAGGAACAGGGGAACTCCAACACACGTGCAGCCTGGCCCTGTGGTGAGCATCACAGGGCCCGGCTCAGGAGGACATCCCCAGGTCCTGTGCATGTGTTTAAAATTGCCAAGTACCAATGGACTGTATTAGTAGTGCCCCCAAAGGATGTGTTAAACATGCATCCCTGAACTGGCCCTAGACAATCTCAGCTTTGTAGCAAAGGAAATTTGAGTAAATCAAATTTTTAAAAATTACAAAATCTTTTAAATAGACATGAAATGAAATTCTGCTGTTGAACCTTTTGATACATACTAAAAGCAACACTTTTTTTTTTTTTTTTTTTTTTTTAAGACAATTTTGCTAGTTTAATTTAAACCAGCCAGGAAAACAAAGGATTTAGCTGGAGTGCAGTTAATGATTCCAATAAAAAGAACTAGCTGTTTACATGATTGACACTCAGACTTTTCCTGGCCCCTTTCAGCTGTCCCTACAACACATTGTTAAGTTAACACTTAATAACACCAGATTAATATATAACAGAGAGATGTGTACAGCAGCCTCATTTGCTCTATTTAGCAAGTTTATTAAATTCTGTTTTTCTCCCTTAGAGAACTGTAAATAAGCCAATGTTCACCTTTGAGAATGAAAGTCTAAAGTGCAACTTAATATGAGCAAATCACCTGGCAAGTCATTTGTGACCCACAATTTTAAGTCACATTAAAAGTACCTGTTCTGCTAAATGGGGGGTCTGAGGCCCAGCGCAGCATGAAGCTGAGGGGCATGGTTGTTGCCCACTCCCCCCACCTCTCCGGGTCTGTGAACCTGACCAGGAGCAGGGCTGGTCCCTCACAAAGTGTCCATGAACTGAAGAAAACAGTACCTGCAAGCCTTGGCTTCCCAATAAATTTGGCTGTGTGAGCTGGCACTTGGGACAACCTCTCTACAGGCAGCTTGTGGTGATGTCTGGTGGACACAACATGCCACGGAGCACTTGGATGTAGTGAAATGGCTATGACTTGCTAAGTGCTACAGTACAGGCATCCCAATGGATGCATACATCCCCATGGATAATGGGCAACTATAAACTATGATAATGCTAATTAGACTAATAATAAGACTAATAAAATAACAACCTCCTCTTTCTCTGCAGAGGATGTGGGTAGCAGAAAATTCTAAAAGAGTCTGAAGCAGGGATTTTGTAAAAGATTCCTAAAGGAGACCACAGCTCAGTCTTCACAGAATTGAAGGGGTTGGAAGGGACCTCAAACATCATCAGGTCCAGCCCCCTGCCAAAGCAGGTTCCTTAGAGCAGGCTGCCCAGGTAGGCGTCCAGGCGGGCCTTGAATATCTCCAGAGAAGGAGACCCCACAACCTCCCTGGGCAGCCTCTCCCAGTGCTCCATCACCCTCACCATGAAGAAATTCTTTCCCATGTTGGTGTGGAACTGCCTGGGCTCTATCTTGTGGCCATTGCCCCTTGTCCTGTCCTTGCAAACCACTGAAAAGAGGTTGGCCAAATTCCTCTGTCTCCCACACCTCAGGTATTTATACACATTGATGAGATCCCCGCTCAGTCTTCTTTTCTCCAGCCTGAACAGCCCCAGGTCTCTCAGCCTTTCCTCATAGGGAAGATGCTCCAGGCCCCGGATCATCTTTGTGGCCCTCCACTGGACTCTTTCCAGGAGATCCCCGTCTTTTTTGTACCGGGGAGCCCACAACTGGACACAGGACTCCAGGTGAGACCTGACCAGGGCAGAGCAGAGGGAGAGGATCACCTCCCCTGACCTGCTGGCCACGCTCCTTTTAATGCATGCCAGGATCCCACTGGCCCTCTTGGCCACCAGGGCACACTGCTGGCTCACGGCCAATCTGTCGTCCACCAGGACCCCCAGGTCCTTCTCCTCAGAGCTCCTCTCCAGCAGATCATCCCCCAGCCTGTACTGATACATGCGGTTGTTCCTTCCCAGGGGCAGGACTCTACACTTGCTCTTGTTAAACCTCACTTGGTTTCTTCCTGCCCATCTCTCCAGCCTGTCCAGGTCTCACTGAATGGCAGCACAGCCTTCTGGCGTGTCAGCCACTCCTCCCAGCTTTGTGTCATCAGCGTACTTGCTGAAGGCAGACACTATTCCCTCATCAAGGTCATCAATGAAGATGTTGAACAAGACCGGACCCAGCACCAACCCCTGGGGAACACTGCTAGTCACAGGTCTCCAGCCAGACTCTGCACCGCCAATCACCACCCTCTGAGCTTGGCCAGTCAGCCAGTTCTCAACCCACCTTACTGTCCACTCCTCTATCCCACACTTTCTCAGCTTTGCTAGCAGGATGTCATGGGAGACAGCATCAAAAGCCTTGCTAAAGTCAAGGTAGATGACATTCACTGCTCTCCCCCATCTACCCAGCTGGTGATGCCTTCTAGGGATGCACTAGGACCCTTGACACAGGAGGGAGGACTTGCCTTCATAACTGGAACATCTTAGCTCACCAGCAGGGCCCACATAGGCAGCCAGCACCCAGCAGGAGGATTCACAGCACAACCCTGGAGTCCTTGTGCTGGAGGGAGCACTGGGGTAGATCTGTCATCCAGGGCTAGACCGTATCAGCATGCCAGACAGAGTTGTAGATGAGACCTCACCAAACGCCCTTCTGTTTGTTACTAGACTTTCATCCATCTCCTCAAGCTGTGCTGACTTCCCACATGTTCTCCCCAAAGCAGGCAGGCTGCAGGAGTTGGGTGCTGCTGCACCTGAGCTGCAGATGTGGCCCCCAGCCAACGTGCCTGCCTGTTAAACATGCTGCAGCCAATGGGGAGCATCCTGCTCTGAGGAAGGGCAGCTGCTTCCCTTGCTCAGTGGAAGCTTTTTGTTAAACTAACTAGGGAACAGCTATGACTTTAGATTCACAGCTTAATATGGGTCTTCAGGGGTAAAAGTAAGATTACAGTTTAGTACAATCTGCACATTAGTTTTTCTCCTGGTAAGTTTCCTATGTGCTCTGTCCCTAAGATTTAAGCCTATGTTAAAAGAACAGGAAAAAATCAAATCCCCAAACAAGCATAGAAGGAGGGAATTCATTCTGGCTAGTACTTCAGCAGAGATACAGTTCTTTTATTAACAGCAGGTGAAATACCTTTGAATGTATGAAAGAACTATGAACAAAGCTACAAAAAGTCTAGGTGTGAGTAGCAGTGAGAAAGCAGAACTCCTGCCAGCACACTTCTGACAGTGTTGACTTACAAGTGCTGGGATGAATGTCTCAGCTCCTCTGCTTGGGTCCAAATTCTTTGAAAGGAGCTTTTGATTCCAAAGCATTTAAATGCCAAAAGCAGAGCTCAGATTTGTACCTTGACTCCTGCAGAACACAGGCACCTTCAGACATGAAGTTTAGTCCAGGTCCAGCTGTACTAAGCACGCACTTGAACCAGTAGTTCAAAGTATAATGTAACAAATTACAGCAATTCAACAGCAATTGAGCATGTATTTTTTACACAATTTTCTAATAAACACAAATGAAGATATAATTTCTAGACACATCTTTTCTTTCTACATCAGTAACATATTTGCACTACATTCTAAATTAGGTGAATTGATACAGCTGCAACATTACTGGAGCTCTCCTGTCTTGTCCTGAGGTTTGGCCAGAAGAACCTGAAACTTTCCTGTGGAAGGAAGGGCACAGAAAGCTGCCGTGCATTTTACTTACAGGTGACTGTCTTACAAATGGCAAGTGCAGCTGAGCACCCCCTGACATGCAACTACCCACATCACAGGAATACAGAACACTTCTAGGCCTGATTCTCCACCGCCAAGTTGCAGTTGGCAAAGACAGGGAATGTCTACAACAGGCAATTCAGCTTAGGGCGGATACCCAGGGTCACTGGGGATCTGAAGCAGCACTGCCACACCAGCAGGGCTCTCTGCCCAGGCTAATTAGTTGGTCTACACAGAACTAAGACAGCTCAGCTGTTCCCAGGGCTAGTGCCTGCTTGCAGCTAGCTCCAGCTAGCTGCCCTGGGCGTCTGTTCAAATGCCAGGCTCCCAGCTTGGCCACAGGTCACTTGTACTGCACCTAGCATGCAGGAAGAAAAAGCATAGAGAAGCCAAGCTTTTCACAACCGTGTACTCTCCCATCAGAGAGCTCCACCAGCACAACAGGTCAGCAAACAGGCTGCTGTGCCAAAGCTGAGCACTGGTACCAACAGAAAGCACCAGTCACTCCAGGAAACTCACCTCTGCTGTCTCCATCTTCCCAGGGGATGCCAGTGCCAGCTTGCAGGAGCAGGGGGCTCTGCAGTCCCCCAACTCCCAGATGCCAAGGGGGCCCAGGTGGTCCCACTCTGCCAAGCCCCAGCAGCTTGGCTGCCAGCAGGGCATGCAAGAGTGGCAGTGGAGGGCACAGCAGTGACCCCAGGGCTGATGGTATGGTGAGGGGCTGTGCCAGAGGGACAGGGAGGCAGCCACAGCAAAGCTCATCTGTGAAAAGGAGGAGCTGCCTCTGCAGGCTTACAGCATGCACCTCAGTGGGGAGCTCAGAGAGGAAGATGAGTCTGAATGGCATTAAAAGAGCATTGTTAAAGATAAATAGGTAATCACAGTGCTGTTTCCAAAGCAGGCTTTTTTAAACTTATTATTAATTCCCTTGAAAGACATTGGTATGTAGCTACGGTATCTATGGATAAATCTGACAGAGCCTCATCACCTATTCAAGAATTCGTGCATGTAAACTAAACAATCTCAATTAGACTGTGGAAATCATTGCCACAGGATATTGCAAAACCAAAGAGTCTTTAAAAGTACTGAAGCAAACTTATGAATATTAGTTCCCTTTGTAGGCACTAGACACAACACTCTTCATATAAACTTCGGTTCACGTCCTTCAAGGTCTGGACACACCAGGGAAAGGACTTCAGCAGCAGCAGACTAGTTAGATTTACAGCTTATGTACCCTGTACTCCTCTATGCCAAATTTTGTCTCAGTGTCATCACTGACACAGTCTCATTGTGGTCATGGTTTCTCCTCTTAGGAATTTTTAATAGGATTTTGTTTTTCCAATTTCTTCAATATGACTTTTTTTTTTTTTGCCAATTACAAAAGGGAAATGTTTAAGGTTTGTTGGGAAAAAACAAACAAACAAACAAAAACAAACAAAAAACACCAAGGGGAGAGGAAGTTTAACAGTTTTGAAAGTTTTTAAAATGACTATTTTGGAAGACATAAAGCACCAACTTCTATAATAAAGGAAAAATCCCAAACATACATTTCTTTTTTTTTATTACCGAAGAATTTTAATTTTATATCTCAAATAATCTTTAATAGAATAAGATGTACATATACTTCAAATACCAAACAATTATGCCACCTGTAACACTTACAAAAGCCTGCCTGGCACGTGGGCTTTGCAGCACATGAGGGGCAGCACCTGGCTCTGGGTGCACACTTGCCTCATCTAGCACAGCCCCCATCTTACAGCACCCACAATGTCCCTGCCTACTCACCCCTCCTCGGTATAGGCCTGCTGTAGCTGAGCTGTCCCAGGTGGAGCATCTCAAGGGGCCTGGCAGCCCCCAGAAGCATCCCCAGAGGGGGTTCGGTTTAGCCATTCCTTCCCTTTGCTGGGGCTAACACTGAAAGTTGCCTCCGCTTCTCTACACACAGCACTTACATTGAGATTCAGCTCTCTAGAAACCATTACACACAGCACATAATTTAACAGGGATGCTGTAGATTTAATAAGACACTGATTATATACAATTTCAAAAGACATCCAACTACAACACTGATATGGGGTGGATCACAGGGCTGCAAAGTTGCAGAGACATTCATTCCCTAATCAATTGGCATTTAGCATTACAGCTCGCTGGCCTACAGGATCTCCGTCAAGTGCATAATTGGTAGCTTTAATTAAAGGGCTACCCACAGCTTCATAAAGAGCTAGAGACCAAGGGCCTGCAGCAACTGAGAAGAGATGAGGTTGGTCACGTTCTTATTACCCTGCGATCTACCACCAGCGGCGGTCACATGCTAATTACAGAGCTCTTGCAACAGCACACCGGGCAGTTTTCCAGACTGATATCTCCACTGCAATCAGAGCCAAACTGCAGTTTATCAGGCTCTGACTATTAACTTTGTCCTTGCTGGAGAGGTTTCTACACCTCACCCCCAGCTCTCAGAAATGGTATTTTATTGTATTTCAGGGACTTAATACGTCCAATATTGATGAAGTTGTTGCTCCTCCTAGATCCCCACATTAAGGAACAACATCGAGGGCAATTATCATCATGTCCAGGCAAGATGAGCGAGGACACCCATCCTGGCAGTATTAGCACACCACAGATAGTCATGATGTCCACAGCACCTGAATTCAGGGTGTTGGAGCTGAGACCAAAAAAGAAAATAGTGAAAATTATATATAACAGCTGCTGATACACAAATATAGATGAATATCTAGGTCTGAAGTTTCTCCCCATTCTTGGTTTTCAGCTCTGATCCACACAACTGTAGGTACTTGTGAGCTGCTTCTAAAAGGAACCACTAAGGATCCTCTCAGGAAAGGAAAACATGCCAAATTTCAGTTGGGAGCCACAGCTCTGCAGAAAGAGGATAAAAGCCACTACTCTGTATTAATAATGAAGGGAGCTGAGTCTGGATAATCAGGGGTCACTTCGAACATTACTATTTCTAAAACTAGTGCTTTTATGGCAGATGTACTAAGAGCCTGTAGTTCTGAGCACTGTACATTTGGAGACATATGGGTTTAGATTTTAAGCAGTTGTTGAACAAAGTTAATCTCATTCTGGACCTAAGAAATGAATATAAGCAAGACTCTTTCATATCAGAAATCCTTCACATGTTTGTTATTACACGAGTCCTCCAAAATATTTTCTAGCAGAAATACTTGGCACAGCAAGAAAAGTTCTAATGCAGTTGTTCAGTTAAAAGAAAAATCGAGTTAAGGCCAAAGGGCTAGTGATGCAGTCATATCCCAGAATATAACCCGAGACTCAGACAAACAAGTAGTGGGAGGACCATTTATACTTAGCGACTAGGTTGTCAGCGTGAAAACCTCAAGTGGGTTGTAAGTGTAGGGTTGTCTGTCTTTGTTTTTTTATATTTGCTGATTCAGCTATGACAATCAAGGGATGGTGTTGTTCAATTTAACTAAGCAGACTAAATCGTATTTATTCTTCAGTTGTTTTGCTTTATCTCAATCCATTTGGCTGATAACTAGGCCTTGTAAGAAGCACTGGCGTTTTCTTTAACAATCATTGTCTCCGAATATGATCTTGTTCATCTTCAACACCCTTGAAACCAGAAGTGCCTAACCAAAAGAGAATCCAACTATGACCATTAAAGCTACAAATCCACTGCATGCCATGCAAAGCCAGCACTAGAGGCATTTGCTCTGCAGGACGGGCTGGAATGCTAGTGTCAGTTGGCAAATGCATTTCCAAACAGTTCAGTAATTATTTTCTCTTCCTTTATTTATTTTAAAGTGTCCATTAAAGGACAAAACACTTTGCACCATGTTTTCCTTCCAACCCTGCTGCAGGTTACATGTTGACCTTGCCCACAGTTATTGGTCACTCCTTATCAGAAGCAGCTCCTCTTCCTTCTTCCCCTTCCTTCAGAAAACCTCGCCCTCAAGTGGTTTTGGTGCCATTTTCAGAGGGCTAGTTCAAGAAAGTAAGACGTAGATTCATTTATTTAAAAAGAGGTCTAATGCTATTTTGAAGGTTCAAAGAATATCCCAAGTTGGAAGGGACCCACAAGGATCCCTGAGTCCAACTCCCAGGTCCCCAAAGTTCATACGGAGTCAGAAGCAACATCGTTTTTCTAACATATGCTCCTAACCATTAGTGGTGGGAATTTCAAAGCACACTTAGCCTTGGATTTTCTTCTTTTCCCACTGATTCAGCAGTGAGAATTCCCTTGACTTTAATGGGAATTGAGTTTGGTAAGTCCCGTGAAAGCCTCACTCAAAGTAGAGCAATTAAGGAGTTAAAGGGAACCCAAGTAGTCTCCTGGATCTCAAGATTAAAAGCAGTATGTGTCTCTTCATCTTGCTCTTCCCCCTGTTTGCCCGGTTTATGACCAGCACTGCCTAGGCATCTCAGACAGAGTTGGCTTCTCCACAGCACACAGACACAGTTAGGGCCAACAGAAGTCGGTTTCTCTGCCTCAGCCCTCCTGCTCTCCAAAAGTCTCTCTCACCTTCCTACACAGTATGAAGAAATAATAATAACAAGGCTCTGTTTTGATAGAGACAAAATGGTTGTTCAAATAGTTCTGCTCATTTCACAAAGATGCGTGATAATGTTTCACATATGGCTCCGTGCCTTTTAATAACAGAAATTGAACACACATTTCGAGACACAAGTTTTGTTGATAGGGTGCTGATAGTCCAGAGTAACTGTTTGCCTTTTGGTTTTAATTATTCTAAAGACAGCCCAGGGATTATTTACCCAGAGCTAATGGGTTTATGGGCTCTTTAAGGAGCAAGATAAGCCTACAGATGTGACAGTGAATGACATGGGGGTCAGAGCTACCACAGGGGCCTGTGCTCTGGAGGATGAGAAGGTGGTAGGGAAGGGCTTGTGCTGCAGCCTCAGGCCTCTGAACAATTAGCACATTGCCGTTAAGATAGTCTTGCTCTGTGTAAACATCCCTGTTTTCCCTGGAGGGGACTCTGATCTCCAGAGCACAGTCCATAGCCCCACAGCTTGGTCCAGGCTTCCCAGAAACATACATGAGGATGGGGCTGGACCACTCGCACTAGAAAGCTCACCTGAGGATCCAACTAACTGCTTCTGCATGGAAGGGCATCCCTCAGGGCCTGGTGTTTGTGCACTGCCCACCTGTGCTGGCCAGGTCTGCCACACAGCCATCAGCATCCCACAGCTGACCTGCTGTCCCCATTGCAGCACCGGCCCTGCCTCACGCCAGCCCCGGGCCTGGTTGGGCTGGGATGGATGCAGAGCAGCCAGAACAGGACAGGCTGTGACTGCTTGCACCAGCCATAATGACAACACTTGGGCTGTGAAGCAAGGTTTGGGTTGTCCAGACCAAGATGGTGCCAATGCTGTGGCACCAACTGCAGTAGGAGCCATGGAGAGGAGGGCCTGTAGTACAGGGGAACATGGCTGGGCCTCCCCACAGCATGGGGACCATCCATCCCTTGGGATGGCTGGGACCATCCCAACCTTCCCAGTTGTAGTGTTCTTGCTCTTTTACCTGGATAACAAATTTGGAGTACTTTAAGCTATTTTAGGATGTTTCAGGTCCAACTCTCACTGCACACTGGTGTAGCACAAAGTCACTGAAGTTATTCCTGGATAACACCACTAAAAGGTGGGTAGGAATCTGTCCCCTTTAATACAGGCTGTGTTATACAGTGTCAAGTATTATCTGTTTTAGAACACTACCTGCTACTTATTCTAGCCAATGACTCATATTTTAGGGATTAAACATAACCAAGTTACTGTATATACTCTGGAAACATCTTGAAGGCAAAGATAATTTTATCCAGAACATCAAAAGTACAGGGGAAAAAACAAACAAACAAACAAACAAACAAACAAACAAAAACACTGGAAGCTCTAAGAGGTAGAAGCCGAGATTATCTTAGATTTCAGAGTTAATTGCAGATTTGAAGTGCCTAAAAATGCAACAGGTTGATCCTTCCTGCACTTGGAGAAAGCAGGAGACCAGTAGCTTCATAGACCAACACAAGCACCCCTCCCATCAGGGGCAGAAGGAGCTGCAAAGAAATCCTTTCAGCTCATATGGACCTTGAGGAAGAATGAGTCAGGCCTGCCACATCAGAAGTTTCTCCTTCCTTCAAGAGACTCTATCAATTTTGCAGAGGTTTTCAGCCCATTATCACATTACAGGTAGACAGTTGTCATAAAGCATTAGATCTAAGCGAGGCTGACAGCATAACTGCAGGCTAGCTCCAGGCTTGGCAGTCTGCACAGCACCTGCAGGCGCAGAACCAGAGTGTGCTCCATCAAGAGACAGGCTGGTGTAATCTGCTGTGAATCACTTTGAATTGCTGCCCTTAATTGACAGTGCACTCAAGACCCGGTCTGTTATACAGACAAAAACCTCCAAGTACATGCATGTACACACACACTCTTGCCAGGAACCTGCTTGCCCTCAGATGAGCAATTGTTTGAGACCTAGTGGCCTTTTTTTAATTATTATTATTTTATTTTTTAAAAAGTTACACATTTTGCTCTGCTCCTTCATTACTGCAGGCTCACCATCCTCACAGGAATAAGCAAGAGCAATGTTTCTCCTGAGAACTGTTCAGGTTTCAGGTCTGGGGGCAACCAGTGTTCTGCTACCCTGGGGAAAGGGAGGGGGCACACACACTTCAGATAGGATGACAAAAGCCAAAACCGTGGAGAATTACTATGGGACAGCAACCAACTCCCATGGGACTTACAGGGCTAAGTGGTGGACCCTTTCCCTCACCAGGTATACCAGCATCCTGATATGTCATGCAGATTTCAGAGCACCTCTTCTTAAATAGTACCTGAGAGAAAACGCATCTAGATGACACAGACAACAGAAGTCATGACTGACAACTTCACGCTCTACCATGAGCCTAATCCTGCTCCCTCCAAGCCAGTTAGCATTTACTAGGGATGCAAATAGGCAGGTGTCCGAACCTCCTTTGTCAGGTGATGAGGATCCCTCCTTTACTACTGCTGCCTCAGATCACCTCCTAAGCAAGCTCCCATCTCTCTATACCCCAAACTAAGCTTCAAGCTTTCCTTTGGCTTCAAGGTTTGTTGTTCTGATTGATGACCAAATTTTAAAGAACGTTTAGGCCCAAGTTCTTATTTATGTTGTGCAGAAACGAAGCATTGAGAAACTGAAACTGAAAGTGCTTAAATGCCTAGCCCCTGTGCTGACAGCAGAGGCTGTAGAGAAGCCAGAAAACAAAGGAAATTCAGAAAATTCAGAAAACAAAGGAAATGGCATTCTCAGGTTTTTAATTCAAGTTTCAAAAAAAGTTTGCTGACAAGATTAAGGGTCAACATTGAGAGCATGCTTGGGGAGTATTCTGGCTGTTGAGACAAGTCCCTTCCCTGCCACAGATGCAGTTGTTTGCTTCCTGGTGAGAGGAAAAGCCAGAAAGAGATCACGGGGCCGAAGAAGTGGTTTCCATGACCAGACAAACCCTTCTCTTTATTCTATTAAAGTCTGCAGGGCCCAGACTACAGTACCTGACCAGACTGACAGCAGCCAGCTCAGAGTCACGGGATCCACCCAGGGCTGGATGCTGCACTCCAATTGGCTCTGCCTTTCTAAGCAGCCCCTGGGACCAGCCCAACCTCTTTGGCATTTGTCTAGCCCCACAGGATCATTTCAAGGGCTGATTTGTAAGGGGGACCACCAGCAACAAACGTCAAATCTGGTTTAGGACTTGGTTTAAAAGCATTTAGATAGAAGAATAATTGCACAGGGATGTGGTTTACTCTGGAGAAATAAAGGCTATGTTTAAATGTTTGAAATTCCTGGTGACTAATAATTGCAATCTCTGCCTCAATAAAATGCACAAATAATGTTATTGAAACATTTCCAATCAAAAGGTATTATTTTTGGTTTAAAACAGATGCAGTAGTCAGTATTTAAAAGGAAGACGTCTGGGCAGGCTTACCTCTATTTCAAGGGAAGAGAAAACTACTGGAACTTTGGTTTAGTCCCTTTTTCTCTGTTTTTACAGCCTTTGTACTACAACATTACAACCTTCATGCAGTTCCTCTGTTGCTTTTTGTAACCAAGTGGAGAGTAGCTCTGTGATCATGCACTGAAGAAGTTTCATTGCATGAAAGTGTGTTTAAAAGCCTGGCCCGGTAAGCCATCACATCCCTGGAGAAGCACTACTGCTGCAGGAGCTGAGCCTCCTCAGCACCACACTGAGTCATCCCAACTGGCACCAGCATTGCTCCAAGCATGGTTACTGCACCAGTCTAGCAGGCACCAAACAGATTTACAAACCTAAGAGTCCCCTGCCAATTTTGACTTAGAGGTTCGCAGGGCTATGTGAAATGGACCACAGGCTTGTAGCTTAGCTGCTGTATTTTCAGTGGCATCTTGATACTTAAAGATGCATTCAGGCACCTACTAGTAACTGTGGAAAGATATGAAGCTGCAGGTGGGCACTTTACTAGCTTAAGTGCTTAAATACCAAGCGCTTAGTACTATCACTTCTGAAAACAGAACTCAGGATCCCCAGCACTATCTGAATTTTGCCTTTTGCTCTCTGCTGACCTGCATTGCTCACATGAGTAAAGTCAGATGTACCTCACAGAAGCTGGCAGAAATTGGGCCAGTGATTCATGATTCATGTGCCTATAGGATTAATTATAATTTGTGTCTTCAAGTAAGACAATAACTTTATCATGCTATCACACTCCATGGATGCAATATCAGCACATATGGAAAACATTTATTACTATAAATATTCGGGCACTTGATAGTTATCCAAAAATATAAAATCAGGTTAATCATTCTATCCTACAATCCCTGGCAAGAGATTTGAACTCAGGTTTTTCTGGCTCAGCTTAAGGTTTTACATATATGATCATTTCCGCCAGCTGGCACCACTAAAATCTTAGGCTGAAGTAGTTTTCCAGCAGCCAAATCTATCTGCACAGTAACGTTACAGAGCTTAGCTTTTTGCAAGCCATACATTACCTAAAGATATCCTCCTATTGCACAGGGCTATGAATGTTTACGTAGTACAGGTAGAAGAATTACTTTTCTTTTCAGAGTTAATCATTAACATCTCTCAGAGAAATAAACAACTGAAGCTATTGTGTTATTTCCAAAGGTTGCCCAGGGCAAATGAAATACTAATTTCATTAGCTGTCATACATAATTCAAGGGCGGTTATACTGTCCCTGCATGCATGTAAAATGGTTTCCAAAACTAAGCTGAAAGAGGAAATCTCTAAAGAATGCATAGCTACCCATCACAGTGAAGGCATGGGAGAACAAGCTAACAAACTTTTCTTAAAAAAAAAAAAACACTCAGGAACATCAGCACTAGTGCTTGCTCAACTTCCAGTAACATGGGACTCCATCCTGGGACTCATCAGCTCTCCTATAATTCAATGGAACACTAGTGTCTGGCCACATAGCTATCTCCTGCTAGGTGTCACAGAAGTGAAAAGGTTTAAACCTCCAGTTTTGTCTCTTTTTACCAGGAGCTTTTTGCAGACACAAGACCCTGACTGGTGAAGTTACAGCAAACACAGGCCTGCCCTGCCCTCCTGTCAGCCCACCCGCATCACCATCCACGTGCATAGAATGAGGACACTGCTGCCAAACACCCAGAGGCTGGCCAGACCAGCCAGGCTGGGGCTCCAAAGCCTTGTCCCAGCTCTTTGTAATGCACAGGTCTGGGGACAGGACAGATACTTGCCAAGAAACAGAGTCAGAGCCAAAAAAGCACTGATGGACCAGCACCAGTGCAGAAGCAGCTCAGGCACCCCTGCAGCAAGCTCCTGGAATTGGGAGGCTGATGTGGGTCAGTCCATGGCTGCTGCCCTGCGTGCAGCTAAAACCTCCAGCGGGAGGCTCTCTGCAGAGGTTCTGCAACACATCTGTGCCCCAGCCTTCAGCACATCCCACAGTGGATGTACTTCCCAGGGTACTGTATCACCCATTAGCTTATGGCCAACTGCCTAGAAGCAGAAAAGCTAGGGGGATCTTGTTATAAAAGGGGATTACAAAGAAGGGCAGCAACTATAAGTGAACACTCATTGCAGGTGTTTCTCTGGGATGGGAATCACCCCAATCACATAGAACTGCTCAAGTGTTTGGCGCTAAAACAAAGTGAATTTTTTTTTTGGAGTGTTTTTGACCCAACATCCCTGGATGCCCCATCTCTGAGTCACGTGCAAGGCTCAAGTAGGTGGAGCACATGCAAGGTTTCTACAACATCTGATGTAGGGACTTACATTATCACCTTTCCTGAGAAGCCTCAGTAACTCAGATAACCTGTGCAAGGAGGTTCAGGTTCTCCCCTCCCAGCCTTCACCTCCTTCACAGCTTACACTCTCATCATCATCATTATTATTATTACCACCACCACCACCTCCCACACTTGACCAGGAAGCACCCAGGCTCCTCCTCCTACATCTGGATGTTTTCAGGACGAACCCACTGACCTGCTCCTCTCCTGTAGCTGTTATCCTCCACCAGGCCATCAGAAGGCTTTGCACAGCCCATCTCCCTGGCAGGTTTCACTAGGCCAGCACGTGTTCAAAAGCTGTGCAACTCCTGGCCTGGGAGGCCACTGGAACACAGCTCTTTCTCTTGTCTTGCAGAGAACATACTCCTTGTCTCCAAAGCGCTTCATTACCTGTTAATTAACAGAGAGCCTTCTTAATCCCTGGCAGCACAGCAGTGTGACAGCCTCAGATGGGCTGGCTCGTCCTGACCCATCACATCACCCCCTCCCCAGGACACCTTGGGACATTTAAGCAAGCGATCCCATCCTGCACACCCACCTGGGTCAGGCTGCACAGCTGAGTGAACCCCTCTCAGGGCTGCTGGCAGCTGCCCCAGCCCTCCTGCTAGGTTCTGCTTCCACAAAACAGTTCCACCCCATGGTTCAAGCAACTTGCCTTTCCCTGGGCATCTTATGGCTGTGCTTTGAGCAACAGGGACAAAATCACCATAGCAGTGTATTGCGAGTTCCTTGGCTCAGGTGGGAAGGCTGGAGCACCAACAGGATGTTGCAGTGGTTGATACATTCATTTACATGGCCACATGCAGCATATACTGCATTTCACTCCATGCATCTATTTGCAAGACAATATGCTCTACTTATCCACAGAACCTTAACAAACATTGCATCGGGGGGGAAAAATAAAAAAATAAAAAAATAAAAAAACAATTTGCAGAGGGTGAGTGCCTGTTAATCATAAGCTAAAGGGGAAAGGAAAAATTTTAAGTGAGATATAAAGGGAGGAAGTGACTCAGTGGGTGGGAGGGAGGGGACAAGCGTTCCAGACAGATGGGACATGAATAACTTTTCCATCTCCCCCTCTCTTCTCTCCCAAGTCTTGAAGAAACTGCTGTGTTGAAATAGTCAGTCATTAACTATTTGATGAGGTTTTAAAATCTGAACTGAATTCTCTGGATGTAACCAACTATTATTACAGGGTCTGCATCACAGCAATGCAAGTGTTGGAGCCCTTTGGCAAGCCATAGCGGTGAAGGCAGGACCAAGCATTTGGCAGGAAAAGCCACTAAATGGCGTCAGCTGCTCCGCTCCACTCAGCCCTGGTAATGCTGAAGGTATCAGAGCCATAGCACTGGGAGAGCCTGCAGGCTGCCCACGACCAGCACCAGGCGTCCATCAGTGCTGCCAGAACAGCCAGGCAGCTCAGCCCGTCGTGTGCTCAGCCCACGGAGACACAGGCCCCCAGTGAAGATCACTCAGGAGGAAACGTCTGTTGTCCTCCAAAACCCCTCTCATTCTGACTGTCTTCCTGTGGTCCAGGTCCTGGGGCAGATTCTTCCGCTGAACAGCATCCACCTCTTCAGAGGGCAGGGGCACGGGCAAAAATGCCCTCTGGTGCCAGGGCAAGGGCAGGGGGAGGCTGAGAGCACTCCTCAGTTCCTGCACTGCCAAGCCCACCTTATGCTACAGAAACAGGCTCTGAGAAAACCTGAATGAAGCATTTCCTTTCCTGAATGCCAAAGGCTAATTGACCAGCATGAGACCTGCTGAACTTGGTGGAACCAGGGCAGATATAATCACTCAGGAGAGCCAAAAACCAATTAACTGAATGGCTTCATCTGCTTTGATGTCTGCTTCTTTATTCAAAAGCAAAACTAAGATCAATTTCTTAATATGCTCTGTAATATCTGCTATTCCTTCCCTCTCATTATTATTATTAGCATTGCATCAATGTTTTGTGCATGTAATGAAAGAGTACAACAAGGGCTGGCGTGGCCTGTCTGGTAGAGATAGTGGGCAAAGTCTCAAGCCAAACAGTGAGCTATATGTATAGGTATATAAAACAGGAAGGCTGGACAAACCCTCCTTAGCACAGACCTGAGGGGATTCTTAATGCAAGGTAAGAGCCCACCCCTGCTGATCACTTTTACCTCTTGCTTGCACAAGGAAAAGACAAAAAAAAATCCTGCTTTACACTCACCCGGCATGGCTGTGGCAAGGCTTGGCCTGCCCAGCACAACCACAAGGGCCTCCCACAGGCTCCCCCCAGCCCTGAGAGCTCTGATGGTTGCTGCTGGCAGGCAGAGGCCAGTGGGCACCTCAAATCCCATTGAATTGCCCAGCAGTTCCCCAGTGTGTTTTGCTTTTGAAATTGCAGGTTCCTTCTCCCTCTGCAGCTACATCACTAACTGAAACAATGTTCCCTTTGTCAGAAAGACATCAGCACTCTTTGCAGTCTTCTCTCCTACAGCCTAGCAAGAAATAGTACAGCATCGTACAAATCCTTCCCCTCCTCCCAATTCCTCCTTTTCTCCTCCCCTGAAATTAGGGCCACTTGGAGATACTGATCTCACCCGTGAAGATACAAACAGCAGCATCTACATTTTTCAGCATCTCCCACGTATACCATCACGTGTTAACAGACAGCCTTCTGGTGAATGTGCAGGCTTCCCTTTTGGATGCGTGACTCTGTACGGCCCTGAGAAAGACTCCTCCAAAACAGCAGCAGCAAGACCACGTTCATTTCTCTCATTATGCATTTTAGCTGAGAGTGTTTTACCAGACTACAAAATAAGCAAATCATTGCAGAATAGGTCCTTGAAGAAGAAACTGAGAACTACAAGGACAGGGATGATGCTGGAAGCCTTTTTTTTTTAAGGAGCTGTAGATGGGTAATTGTCCAAGACAGACTGGCTTGTTGACTTTCTCACAGCAAAAGGCAGAGGGATGTTTAATTGATTTTAGCCTGTAACTAAACATATACTTCTTTCAATATAATGAACAGCAATGATACAATACTGCTCTCCTAATGTAAATTGATCCATTACAGATGACTGTTTAGATCAATGTGTGATGTCTTCATTGGAAATAAAACTGTTTGCTCAAGATCGCTATAAAGACAATGGGCACTGATAGATGATATTTATATGACAAGGAATGGTGCTTAAAAAGGATATTGCCAAGACCGTGTCCATCAATTATGAAGCCAACATCCACCCAACAGCCATGCACACATTTTTAGAGGCAACATGACAGCAAGAAAGATCCCAATGCCTTTGAGATTAAACACAAAAGGAACTAGAACAGCCAAGGGTCTCTTCAAAGCCAAAAACATGTCTGTAACTGTACACAGTGACAGAAGTCAGCCAAAGAAACAAAAACACCCACTAAAATTTCACATGCCAAATCCCCGTGAGTCTTGCAAGGTTATGAGAGCAGGTACTCCCCAAGTGCTTTTTTTGAGCACTCCCAAGCGGCCCAGGTGCATCAAGGTGGGTAAGGGATGATTAAAGGGACAACATTTAAGGCACGAGGCCTATTTATTGTCCTTCCCTCTGTGGCATGACACTTTGGTGGCAAATGTCCCCAAGCCAGGGCAAAACTGAGGGCTGTGCAGGTTGTCACAGGTGTGCTTATTGCTGCCAGTGCTGTAATCCTGCTCGTTTTCCAGCATGGAAACTGCTGGAAAAGAAACTACTTCCAGCCTCAGACAGAGAGGTGTGAGCAGCCACAGTCCCTGGCCAGGGTAAGCAGCGCCAATGCTCAGGTAGGGCTGAACGATGTCATTTGCCCAGCCACACTATACTACAGATACACACAGCCTGCGTTTTGTCATCTCCGTGCGTTGAGGGAGAAGTTACTCCCACTACCTTCCACATCAGTTGTGATTAACACAATTCCCCTGCTAGTAGATATTATCATGGCCTTTCATTACTTCACTCACACAGGGCATTTTGTTTTCTCCCTCGTGTGCAAAAGAGGTTTTCTAAGAGCCAGAGACAGGCTTGCCTTCCTGCTGGATCTCGTCCCAGCCATTCACTACTGGGGCAGCTGCAAGCACTTCTAGGGATGGGCTCTGCCTTTGAAGCATGCTGCCAGGGCCCATCGGAGCGCTCGGTAGGACAGGGCCAGGGTACGCCATCGCCCTGCCCAGGGGCAGCATAGGGCACCATGACGACCTAAAATGGCCACCAGGGGTGACAAAATGGCTGCCACAGCGCCTACCTCCCCCCCCCCCAACTCCCGTGGCTCCTCGATGGAGAGTGCAGCAGCAGGGCAGGGTGGCGTGAGGGGCCAAAGGCGCTGCCAAGGCACCGGCTGTGCCTGGCCTTGCCTTGGCTGTGAGCGATCCCGACGTGAGTGACAGCTCTGCAGCTGGGTGACTCTCCAGGAGTGCTGGGCGAAGGTGCCAACTGGCTGGGCACAGCCGTAGCGCGGCAGGGCTCGCAGGAGTTGCGGCTGCTGTCTATGAATGTGATGGGTGGCCAGAGGTCAGGAGGGGACACTGGGTGTGGAAAAGTAAATGAAAGGACAATGTTGACACAGAACAAATAATGCTAAATAACTTGTGAAAATAGCGCCATTAAGGGAGTGATATTCCGCAACAGCCTTTAAATACAAATAGAGGAGAAAAATAGCCTTTAAATACAAACAGAGGAGACTCCTTCAGCTTGTGAAACTGATGGCTGAAGCCAGTGGCAGAGGACTGTGTTTGCTGGCCCCATTCTACTCCCCTTTACTTGCAAGAGTTCCCTTCGTGTCAGTGAGACCAATCGGCTCCATCTTGTTCTTCCCTGGAGGGGAAGCACATGCTGGACACTTCTGGGCATCCCTGGTGAGAAGTAGCTGAGATGGTGATAAGCATTGCATGTACTTTCACCTCATGGTAAAGAAATCCTAACCCACTCTCATATCTCATTTGGTGAGAATTTGCTACTGAGTGCAACAAATGTTGATTAAAGGTTGGTCACAAAAGTAAAGTTCCTTTCTGAGAACTTTTCATCAGAGTTCTTGACCCCATCATGTTGTCTCTCAGACTTACTGAGATGAAATGCTACACATATGTAGCATACTTGCAGAGTGAAACTAAGTGAAACTATAACGAACAGTGATAGGTGATGTCTCAGTAGCAGCAAGTAGCCTTTTCATCAAAAGAACCCCCTCCTCCTGTTAAAAGGAATAGAAGGGTGAACTCTGTCATTAGCAGAAGCAGATTTTTCCTTGAAATAGTCACAGCTAGCTTCAGTTGAGCACTAAGGCCTCAAGTCAGAAAAAAAAAAAAAACACCCTTCAATACCTGGGACTTTTACACAGAAGATAAAAGCCTAACCAAAAAAAAATAAAGACTGGAAGGGAAAGCCAGACAAATTCCCATTAGAATATGGTACAGATTTAGCAGGGAGGAAAACCACCATTCAAACTGACTACTGAGGGCAGCAGTAGATTTTCTAGCTCTTGAGGTCTTCAAATCAAGACCAGACCCCCTACTGAAGAGTAAGTTATGCCACTCCTCTTAGGAGGAAGTAAATGTAGTGCCTGAGCAACCAACATGGGACAGAGGAGATGTGCTGTGCCTTGCCTTGCGGACAGGGCTGGGGACCAGTACCCAACAGAGGTAAGCTGCTCAGCAGTGGAGCAGCCTTCCACACTCTGGCATAGCAGTGAGTCTTTATCCTTTCCCCACTGCCTTATTTCTTCTGGCTCCAGTGAACCACACCTACTAGTCAAGCAAGTCCAGCATTTGGCCATCAGTAATCACCGTTTTTGGGAGGGGGGGAAGTCAGCACAAATCTGTTTGAACTGCTGCTGTCACTACCTCACCCAGATCATCTTTTTGACTGAGGTAGGGCTGACTCACCCACAGCACACTCTCTGGTTGGCAAGCTCCCCGCTGTCTGCACTGCAGCCAAGGCATGAGCATGCAGGTTTCCTGCTATTGCAGTGAGATGGGGCTTTCACACTTCTGAGCTGTCTGTATATGAGCAAAAAGATGGACATGTGACAGGGGCACCAGAGCCACCCTTTCCAGCCTTCTTTGAACTTGATCAAAGGTTTCAAGGGTGGCCTGCATTTGCTGCTCCCTGTTGGCTTTGTCACATTGCCTGCTCTCCAACTCTCAGGCTGCCAGCATCTCTCCCCTGGATGACTTGGCTTGTGTTATTTTGTGTTAAAACTGGTATGTTTTTTTAATGGCTATAAATAAGTTAAAACTGCATCTTTAATTAATCACTGCATTTCATAGTGTAAGTGGAGTTTTTTTGTAATGACTCGTTTATGATTTTAAGATGCCATTTGCTCACTGTCAAATATATCTAGCTTTTATCCCTGCATGTTTAACAGGTTGGGGATAGAAACAAAATTTCATCAATGGAGGATTCTAATCCGTTTAATCTAGTGCAAATAATTGGTTACTAAGTGGGAAGAGATTGAATAGCTACTTTTATCTAAGCAACAATGAACTTCAGGCAATAGACAGCATGTTCATAATCTTAAAAACATTTTAAACTAATCTTAAAATGTTTATTTTTCACTCACACAGGTTTGAAATTGGAAATACATATGTCCGGATGACTAAAACATGAAAAACAGATAGGAGCAGCAGCATGTAAAGTATAGAGAAGTAGAAGCATTAATAGAAATATTTCTGCTATAGTAGCTATTAAATGATTTTTTTTACGGTTTCGAAGAAGAACCCATATGTTTAAAGGATTTTTCCCCCCAATTAAAATAATATTTAGAGAAAGACACACACACACACAGAGTGCATGAATAAAATTGTCTATCAGCAAAGTGAGAGTTGCTAATCCTTTTGTTTCTTGCCCCACTGGAAAGCAGAAAAGGGCACCTAATCCAACACCATTGACATCTTCACAGTGCCTGCCTGGGGCACGGGCATTTTCAAAGGCTGGTTCATTCTCTCTGCCACCTCCCACACCCACTGAGGCCTGTGGAAACCCACCCTAACCTTCCTGCCTCACACACTGGGACTTTGCCAGCAGTTCAGAACAAAAAGTAGCTCACCAGTGCCAGGCTCCTGGTGTTCTGCAGTATGGACATTAGCTGGTACAAACAGGCCGCATCTCTGGCAAGGAGATGTTTTGTTAAATCTGCCTTTTCCTGCTTAGTAGACCCTTTCAGATGTAGGGAGAACAGCTGTGCATTCCAGCACGCTGCACGTGGCCAAATGCAGTTGTGCACAGCTTCTGAGTGCTGAGCCATTCCCTGAGCAGACAGACATTTGATTTTATTTGGTCTCAAATTTAATTCAAGTGATGAGCAGGTGGCTAGATACCAAAAGATGTGGTTATTAACACCTTCCTCCCCCCATTATTTTTTTCTCAATGGAGCAAATAGATACTTCATATAGGATGTAAATGTGCCTTAAGAAGAACTGCATAGCAACTATAGCAAAATATATAATACTTTTTAAAATTGCTTTACCTCAATTCCTAGACAACTCAACTCTGATGTGCAGTGTATGCTCTGCTAGGATTGAATCCATGCAGTCACCACTTTGTTAGCTTAAGAATTTTGAGCAGTTTTTTCCATTTATCTGTATTCTTCCCAAAATCATTTCACACATTTCTCAGATACATCAATCCTTCCGGCATTCCTCTAGACACTCAGTAGGATGCCTTGCTATAAATATAATAAAGCCTTTTATTATGTCCATTAACCATGGACATGTGTGCTCCAAGAGTTTCCTGACACGCAGTCATTTGTGGCTTTTTAATTATAAACAGAAAATTTCTACCAGCAAGAGACAGCAGACTGGAAGTGGATCTTTATGGGTGTTTTTTGAGCGTGTTCTTCAACAGGCTGACAGCACCCACACCCTCTTTGAGATCCCATAGGAGACTCTCTGCGTGTGTATATACATGTACATAAGAATCAAGTAACACGGCTGGTTGACCTTGCGTGATAGGAATTCGTCAACTGTGCTGACCCACGTGGGCTCATGGAGGTCTTTCAAATGCCAATAATAGCACTTTTTCCAATATGCAAATGTTTCTTCCCTCCCATTTTGCAGACCTCATTCCTCTTGAACTCAGGAAAAAAAAAAAAAAAAAGCCCCGTAAATTACTTGACAAATTAAGTCATTTATTGAATGCGTTTTATTTCAACAACCAAAAAATTCTAACAGCCTAACAATGCACATAAGTTAAAAATTAATTATCACTTAGTGATAACAAAGATAAAGTTGATTTACATGGAAAAAAAGAACATTTACAATATGTTAATCCTTATTCACATTGTTGATACCGCAATAAAACACAATCCATTTTTTTTTTATTTCACAAAAAAAAAGGCGGAAAATTGTGCTTTGTTAAGAGGCACTACAAGAAAAGTTTCTTTCTCCAAATAGATATTATATGATGGATATTGAATAAATAGACATATATGCATTGTAATTCGCAAAGTTCTGGCAAGACCACAGGCTAAAATGCCCACAGATTCACTTAGAACCACTGCAAAATTGGCAGTGAAATTTAAAATAAAAAGGCAAGACTCAGCATTGAAAAAATACCTAATAAAATTTTTGGTTGAAGTGTAAAAGATACTAAATGTTGATGCCATCATCAGATGAACAACCTAACAAAGCTTGGCAAAATTCAGTTTCCTTTCAAATGTATGGAGTGATTTCAGCTACAGGATAAGAAGACAGTTTTGAAAGAGTAGCTCTGAGAGAAACATAAAGCAGCAACCATTGAAACGCTGATTAAAGCTGCAGCATACTACAGAAATAAAGGATGAAGACCAAAAGGGGTGTTAAGTAAGCAACCCACCATCATCTTCCAAAGGTGTATGAAATTTATGCAGAGATACTCTTATGTTTCAAACATTAGTTTTGAAAAAAACCCTTAAAAATTCCAGAGGTTACTGAGCAGCTAGAATTAGCTTGTATTGCAACGCCTTCTCCCTGTATATTGTCTGTTCTGAGTAAATATCTACACATAGAGGTTTGTTTTTAATTTTTAACTCCTACCTTTTATACCTTTCAAATATATAAATAGTATTAACAGTTATATTACATTGCCTGGTGTAGTAAACAGAAAATAACTTTCAAAGTGATATTGCATGAGGTCTTTGTCAAGGTTACATGAAAACCCCTGTGAAGGAAAAAAAAATCAACCTAGAAACCTTGTTGGTACAGTTATGATTGCAATTTGAACAGGCATCTGAAATCAATCCAGCTGCAACAGTAGCAAAGGTGAGGTCTCTTCTTAGAAATCCTTGCACAGAAGTGAAAAGTAAATACTACTTGGTGTCTCTGGCGACAAGATGCTTCAAAACAGGTGGAAACTATAGTAGATTGCAGCTTTAGTGCTCACACCATTGAAGAGTCAGTCAGTATTAGTTCTGCTTTATGTAACGTAGTTGCTAGTTATGTAGCTGCAAAACCCTTTGACAAGTGGGTAACTGGTTGTGAAGGGCCTCGTGCCCCCGCAGCAGGGAGGCTGGAAAGCACTCATGCCTCGGGTGCTCTGTGCTGGAGGTGGGCTGCAGCTTGGGAGACCCGTGGCTGAAAACACTTCATTTCACTGGCACAAATGCGCGACACAGAGGAAGCCCAGCTAAAACAGAAACACAGGGGAAGCTGGAGAAGAGGGTGAATGGGAAATCACCAATGCAAACCCTTTATCTCTCAGCAATTTACCTGGACAGGATTGTTGGGATTGTAGTATTCCATGTCCCAATGTAACTTTACACTTGTGTGTGTGTGTTTCACCTTAGTAAAAACAAAAAGCAACGAGAAGGAAACTTATAAATTTTAAGATCTGAAACAGAGAACAGGTAAATAAAATCCACAGTAAAATGTGGTTCATAGTATGAATTCCATACATCAAATCTCAACACATTATTTTTCTTCTCTTTCTATAAAGACCTCATTAGCGGACAAGTCTTCTATGCACTGAATTACAGTTTTAGTCATTCTTACTCCCATGAAAATTCATCTGTTCACTACAGAAAGGACTGTGGAGAGTGGAACATGCTGTATCCTTTTAAGTGTGCATTTTGTTTAAAGTACTTTAACTTACTAGTTTTCTTTTTAAGGTGCCCTGATTTGTTTTTCCATTTTCTTTCATTTTTCCTCTTTTTTTGGCAGTGTTGATTTACGTCTTTAAATACATACCTCAAAAATTATCCATCAAGTTGCCAGATAGGAAGCCATATAATAATAATAATAAAAAAAATAATCAGGGATAAACATAGAAAATAAATAGAAATTCAAAAATAGTCACCACACCCTGAGAGCAGGCGGCAGTTTATCAAAAAGCCAAAGCAACTCATTGTGAAGTGGTTTTAATACATAAACAAGTCTCATATTTAAAGAACTCATTTCACAGTCTATACTTTCAGGCTGTAAAGTTCCGTCCCATGCAATTTTAATATATATATATTTTATGTAAATATATATATACACACACAAAGTTGTAAATTTTCCTTCATTGATTTCATAGGACTTTTTCTTCCCATTTACTTGCTAGATGTCCCTTTCATAAGTGCAAGATTAATGAAGGCATAATCCTATGTGATTACAATGATTACTTCAGTCACATGTAGGAAGTGTAACACTCAAGTGTCTGTGTCAAGGCGGTCTGATTGGGCAATGCTGAATTCATTCAGTTTGCACATGGATCATGCGCAACAGAAACAAACAAAAAGTAAAAAGAAAAAAATAAATCCTTGGATCAATGTATTGCTTTCTGTTTTCCTATCTCACATTATCTCTGGTCGATGTCCACTGGAGCTGCCTTGTTTTTGTCGGGGTTCTCTTCCTCAGGCTCCACTTTGTACATTTCCTCAGAACCCTCCTCGCTGTCATTCTCCTCCGACTCTGTCAGCAGCTCCTCATCCTTGTACTCTGCCACGTCAACCACTGTTCCCAAATGTTCTTTTAGCTTCCCGTGGTGCTTTACATGGTAACGTTGGTTCTGGAAGAATTTGATGATGGTGTGTTTGGGGAGATCCAGCTGAGCAGACAGGGTATGAATGGCTTCCTGATCAGGGTAGAGACCTACATCGTGGATAAAGCTTTGAAGGATACCTAGAGCTTCCAAGGATATCTTGGTACGGGATCTTGGCTTTTTGGCACAACTGTCCTCAGCGGGTGGAGGAGGAGCCTCTTCTCTAGGTGGGGAATTCTCCTTTGCAGGTTGGGACTGCTGTCTGTGCAGCACCTATAAGATTAAATAGACAAATATTTCATGTACACAGTGACCCCCTTGGTGCTTGAGATACTACATGGGGTCTAACTTGTATTTATGAAGGAAAGTACTAATCATTTCCCACTAGCTTTTTTACCGTTAACACAGCTGTACCAGTAACTACAGGCTGAAAGGAGAAAGCAATATAAAAGACAATGTAGCCAAAAATAGACATACAAAGTAAGTAATAAACACAAAATGTAGGTAATAAAAAAATATATAGCCAAAACCAAAATTAAGTCAAAAGGTGTTGTAATCTCTTTGTCACAACTGGCCAGTTGTCCCATCTCTGACAAGTTATTGTTCCTCTTTGCTCCTCTTCTGCCCTTTCATTGTTTCCTCTTGTCTTTTTAGGCTAGAGACACCATTTCTACAATATGACAAGTACCATACAGACCTAATCAAATGCGAGACTGTGAGGTGCAACTTTATTGTGAATAATGATTTGTCATTAAAAATCCATCACCGCTCTTTTATGGAAAAAATAATAATAATATATATATTAATAGAAGTCCAGAGATTTTATAAGTTTTCCTTCTATCAAGAGTGACATCACAGACAGTTCAGTGTTTGTTGTTGTTGTTGTTTTTAATCAAATCTGGTTTAAATGCACCTCTTGTGAAGATTTCTCTGTTTTACATCAGTATTAATTTCACTAGTTGAAGAGTTCAAATAATTATATCCCTCCACTCTGAGAAAGCCTCTGGGCAAACATTTTCCAGTCTTGTAACAGATTTTCACCAGCAGTATCTCCTTTTCGGAAAGTTTAAAGAAAGCATATGTAGCTCTTAATCTTCCTAACAGCCACTTAAAATGGCTAAGAAAGGGCCTTGTGCAGCCCTTTTTTCAGGAAAACAAAACAAAACAAAACAAAACAAAAACACTTGCTCTAAACTGCTAGAAATACAGAGGAACTACATATGCTTTCTTTAAAACCAAATCTATACAAGAGAGATTACCAGCAAAAGTCCCCTACAGGATTGAAGACTCTATTTGCCCAGAGGTTTCATCAGATGCAGGGAAATAATTATTAGAACTCAACACTACAGAGCTAACAAAATCAATATGGATAAATATTTTCTTCCACAAATAAGAGTGAATTCTGGCTCTTCACCCAAAGAAGAAAACGTTTTTGCTGCAAACCATAACATTAAGAAAATCAACCCTACATTAAAGCTCTCTAAAGGGGAGAGAAAAAAAAATAATGGAAATTTTCTGAGACCTAGCACTGAATTTTACACACATACTGAACCCCTAGTAAAATTGTACTCTATCAGAGTTATTCATGCAAGAGGAAGTTCACTGTGGAATACGTGCAAATAAATAAAATGTCTCTGTGCTAAAGAGCCTTTTATTCATTTTCTTCACCAAATGCTGCTGTCATAATACTTTACAATACTAGCAATCTCCACATCACAGTTTTTGAAGAGAATATAAAAGTCCCCAACAGCTGCCCACTGCCTAAGTTTGGCCGCAGAGCCGGACCTGGAGGAGATGCTGCGAAAACAACATGACTCACAGCCCAGAAGAGGGATTATGTTCCTCCTGCCTGTGCCTTGTGGCAGCAGGAGGCACTTGGCAGGCAAAAAATGTCTCCAGCTGATGCTCAACACCAGCACGAGAGACATGGTGTTTCCATGAACAGCAGGTACAGGCGAGAGCGCACGTGTGTGGAGACAACTGCATGTCCTGATGACTGCAGCACAAGCCACTGCTGCAGCCACGGAGCAGTGCTCATCCAAGTGGCAGAACACATCCAAACGAGGAGGCAGCTCCCAGCAGCTACACACAGTCACATAAAAGCAGGTGCTGCCAGCAGTGCCAGGCAGGTCTGAACAACTATGAAGATACGCTGCTGAGCAGAACTGCAGCTGTGTTCCAGTGTCCATGGATTCACGTTCCTCCCAAGCACATAACCACTCCAGGTGTAAAGAAATGGAGCTAAGCAAGCTGCACTGGGGGAGAGGAGAAACTCAAATGGAAATGCCGGGTATTCTGTTTTATGTTTTACTACATCTCATGTAATAAAAGAGCATAATGTTCCAATGAACTGAATAACTCAGTTGCTCTTTGAGCATTTCTTTTTTGTCCATGGATTGTTTTCAAAGAGAAAGAGTGACGATTTCAACTAGAGGCATTACAGATGAGGGTGAGATCTGTACCAGCATCAGCAGGGAGCATTGAATGCAGCAGAGCTGGGCTCGCTGACACTAGCTGAGGACCCAGCCCCATAAATTTGTACCACAGCTGCTACCTACATTATCTCCAATGTTGTGCCCTCTGGTCCTATCTCCTGACACCATAAGGCCGAGAGCAGCCAAAAAGAAAAGGATTTAACACCGTGAACTGCCAGTGAATTTACAGCCAGTGTCATATGAAAAACCTCATGTAGCATTGCTGATCAGGAGCTGAATTCAAGTAGCAGCTAACACAGATAGAAACACATCCAGAAAGAGTGTGAATTACTCAGTTCATTCTTGTTGGAGTTGAAAGTCATTTTTTTTTCCCTTTTCAGTTGACAAATAGCATGAGAAATGATCCAGCCTGAAAAATGTTACAAGACTTCCAATCAAATATAATGATGAAAAAAAAATCCAAAAATCAGCAGCAGTAAAATGTTTAATTTGAAGGAGATGAAGAGATGCCTACAGCATCTATAAAGCAATCAACCAAAGAGGGCCGAGAGCAGGAGGGAAAGAATAATTTTACTTAACCCTTCCTTCTCTGGAGTGACCTCTCTAGCCTTTTCCAAAGAGAAAAATACATAATGCAGAGGATATCAATGTAAAAAAAAAAAAAATAGAAAAAGAAAAAAAATAGTAAAAGAAAAAAAAGGTGGCTTATTTGCCTTACTGTTTTCTTAAATAACACGGAACTCTGAAGCTACTCTTGCACCACATAAATCTCATGTTTTCACTGACTTCTATGGGCTTGCTCCAGATTTCTAATGGCACTAACAATGGATTTCAATGATAAGACATTATCCATATACACACACACAGATGTATAAACGCACAGACCTTCCTTCAGATTTAGGCTGTGACTAGTTTTGTACTTCTTTTCAATAATATGGGCCATTTAGTACAAAAGTGCATACTTTTCTATGCAAAATAGATCAACGGTTGAGGCACATGATACAATATGAAATCCAAATTACCTTTATGTTAAATATTTGCTTTCAACTGCATTTGTAAAATGCACTGATTTAGTCAATTTGCTTCTTTCATGTCTGGCTCTGCATGCCACATCCCCATGAAGGAAACTGACCATTTTTGGTGGTTTCAGATTTTCAGATTTTGGGGCCGTTATTACATTCTTAAATCCACAAGTAAAATTTCCACTGACTTCACACACTGTTGTACACACCCTGCCATACACTCTGTATTTTGGGCCAGTGCTGTTCTGGTGCTCTACTGCAAAAAAAAGGAAACCCCGCTGATTCTTTTGTGCTTAGAGTACAGGCTGTAGCACATTTACCAGTGCAGCTAAAGCCTCCCAAATTATGGTCTGAACCTACCACTAAGCACCCTGCATATAGTGGGGCTTCAAAGAGAAGGTACAAAAATGATGGCCAGATGCAGCTTGCCTTTTCCCAAGGACAGCTGGCACTGGGCTCACAAGGGGCACACATAGGCGTAGGCTCCCCCTGTCCCCTTTCCCACTCACCTCTCCCACCTCTGTGCCTTCCCCAGCGCAGCCCCAGGGCTGCCTTCTCCTCATCCCACTCTGCTGCCAAGTTCAGCTCACCCATCTGTTCTGCTCACTGAAAAATCCTTCGTGGGCTCCTGCCATCCCACCTCTGCTTTCTGTCCACCCGTGCCCTTCCCCACTGCTCCCTGGCCACAGGGGGGGCAGCCTCCTGCTCCCCAGCCACCACCATCCGGAGCTGACTTCCCCCGCCCTTCCCTCCCCCCCCCTCCCTCCTCACCATCTCCCCATCTACTTTTGAATCAAATGTGAAGATATAGATTTCCTTCCATGCCCACAGGACTTATTTTTTCCATCCCTTCCAGAGATTTCATTTTTAAACTCTACAGGCATCACTGCGTTCTCAGCGTTTCAGAACAGAGCGGGTATGAAAGATGTTGCTATATGAAGTTTCATTCAGGTAGATTTTAACCTCATAGACAAACTCATTTTTTCAAACAAATTAACCAGCCCTGGCAGAAAACTTGCAAGAAAACTAATATGATGGAAGTTGACTTTAAAAGATAAAATGACTGGTCTTAAATCACACTGTACTGAAATATGATTTGAAGGCCACAATGAAAACCAGCTGGAAGCCATGTGTAAAATATAATAGTACATGCCTACAGGGAAGGAAGTGAGATATTGAATGATTAAGTTTAGGAGAGTATATAATGTAGTGTATCATTATGGCAGTGATCAGGATTACTTGTAATAAGCTAAGGGTTTGTGGTCTTTCTAGAATCCGAAGCCAAGTATTATTGGGGGGAAGGGATCACCGCACTGCTTCGCATGTATCCACTCCCCATGTCTGCAAGAGAAACCTGACTTCAGCAGCCTGAGACAGCCATGTTCTGCAGAAAAGAGGTGAGTGAACCCAAACTGAACAAACACCACGTCATCGAAGTCTCTTTTCTGCACTGTATTTAATTCTGGCTGGATTCACTATCCCACTGGTGTTCACTTACATCTTCACCCACTTTCTAGCTCAACCCAGACGTGAACAAGGTGAGACACTAAAGGGGGCCAAGCAGGATGCTGGAGCAGGGCACACACACACCCTCATGCACCCTCAGCCAGCAAGGCACCAGCTAATGACACTCCATGAAATGCCACGTTTTGTTGCCTGTGCAGCCGTTGCAGCAGATTAGAAACAGGAACTGCATTTCTACATGGTAACCCCAAATTCTTTTGTTTCATGCTGTGTTTCTCTTGTTCCTTTTGCAGACAGGATTAGCCATGTGAGCTCCTTTCCAACAGGTTTTGCTGAGATGATGAGGTGTCCCTTAGTATTAAAAACATCAAAAATGTAAAATTCTTGGAAGATGAGATTGTGCTTTAGCAACAGACACTGCGCTTCAGGCTACCTTTTCATCTTCCCTCCACACGTACATCACTCTCACAGCCAACCATGACACTGTTATATCACACCAAAAGACTTTCATGCCAAAGAGAGTACAGTTTTAGCAAGCTTAAGGAGCCCGAAATAAGGGCCAGAAAGAATGCCCACACCGCAAAACATGGGTTCAGTACATCTTTTTGGTACATCTAGCACCAGCCACCCTCTACATCCCTTACAAGCATACACAACTAGTCAGCAGGATTTGCCACCAATTGGACTCAGTGCAAAAACGGCTTCACTACGTATTTGGCCGTGCAAGCAAGCCCTTTGGAAAAGCTCCTTCCCAATGACTTGCTAAAGTCAAAGAGAGTGTAGGGGACAAGCCAAAACAAGGTGTCCAGCTACACTTTGCTGAGACCTGCAGATGGAATTTGCAACACTTTACCTTTGCAAGCCGAGAGCTCCAAGGCAGCTCTGTGAGTGCCTGGCTATCATGCTAAGAGTTTACTTAAGAGACAACCTCCATCACCTTTCAAAGAAACCTTATACTAGAAGGATGTACTGTCTGTCCCTCATAGCAGATTTTACAGAAATAATCTGTGGGAGATTATCTATTCAAACAAACAACCTTACACCCATTACCCCCAGTCTTTGGCAGCTTATCTTCCTATACGAAAATGTGCAAGAACAGAACAGAACAAACTGCTGCAATAAACAAGGTTACACCCTGACAGCCTCCCAGGCCAGGGGTCACTCTGGCAAGAGCATTAATTAGATACAATCACTGTGCCAAGACACTTTAGAGGTTTACTAGGAATGTCTGTACAAGAAACTGTAGCAGAAGTTACAACTTGCACCTGTGTTCATTTCTTTCCTTTAAAAAATGTGGTTGTTAGACTACTTTTTTTTTTTTTTTTTCCTTGCAAAAATATATTAATTTAGGTAAACGTTGCAACACTAGTCTGAGCCCCAAATGAAGTATTTTCGTTGGGCTCGTTCTCACAGTGGTGATTTCACACCTTGACATCATAAAGCTGTGTTAAAGACTGTGGTTTAGTTTCCTTGCTTTTCTTGGATTATACAGTATCCTAAGGTCAAAACTCAGGAAAATCCAAAACTGTTATTAAAAAAGAAAAAGTATCTATGAAGTGATGACAAATTGCAGACTACAGGTGTTAGATTACATTTTGACTTCAGGCAGGTTTAATATACTTTAGTTTCCTTTTACAATTGCCCGTAGCAGGTACTGTTATCAGTAAGGGATTTAAAAATATATATATGGTACTCAATAAAAGAAGACCGTGTCAAAAGAAATCAATATGAGCGTGCAAAATGGTAGGAAGTCTGACATGGATAAATATGTTCCCTTTCATCTAACTTCAGTCCGAGCTTCTTTTAATTTTGTAACTCAAATACTAACAGCACATCCTGTGCATTTTCCAATGCAGTTTAGTAATTGCTTCACAAGGGTAAACACCATTATTACAGATAATTATAATACATGCTTGTGATATGATGTGTCCCATCTCATGCAAGCCAGACCAAATCTTTACGAGCTGTTGGCTAGAACAGCTTGTAACCCAGGTGCCCTGGGTCCTATTTAGCTGTAGAAACAAAGCATTCACACAGTAATTAAAAAAAAATATCCCTGAATATTCAGGTCTTTCCTGTCACTGTTCATCTGCTACTGACCACCACCGGAGTCAGAATATTGGATCAGACAAACCCTATGTCCTAAATCTCCCAGCTCTGAGGTACAATTCTTTCTCTGAGACACGCAAAAAGGGGAATAAGGAGGAAATCTGAAGAAAGAAATGAGTGCCACAGGGAATTCAAACTCAAAGGCAAGTTTGTTTTCCAGACTGGAATGTGAGCTGGTTGAAGCGATTCATTTCAACATCTTTGGAGCACACTCTCCACATGCTTCTCTTTGCTTTACGGCGGTCGTGTTGCTTAAGGGCAGGAAGTACAGTGATCTGAAAACATGGCAAGCACTGAACAAATACCCTGTCTCTGAAATAGTGCAATCCTGCAATTCTCCTCCGGGATCAAACTATAAAAAATGGTCAAAAAGAGTCAAAAGAGATAACAAAGAAATGAAAATTTGAAAAAATAGCTAAACTTTCAGTTGTGCATTGCATTTGCCACCACACAAAAATGACAGCATAAGCATTTGCACAATGCAATTAATCTTGACTTACAGGTGGGAGGGAAGGTGTCTGCTCCCTGCACCCCCCCCCCCCCCACACACACACACACACTGCTCCCGTTAATGCTACCAGGAGCTTAGCATGCATCAAAGAGCAAATACACCACAAAACATTTTTAAGAGCTATCATCACTGGAGATAAAACATAAATTACAGCCTGATTACAATGCGCTGCTAAGAGGCTGAATGTGCAGCATAGCTCACAGTGATGACCAGATAACTTTTGGACAGGTCTTAAGGTTACTGTAAAACATCTGTGCGTAGGAATCTGTTCTCATCTTTGCTTTTCTTTCCCGGAGCTGTGGAGCTGCTGTCTGCACAGTTGTTTGAAGAATGTTTACAAATCAGCTTGACAAAGAGAAAAAAAAATTCTGCCATCACTTGACCGCAATCATGATCTTATTCTTCAGTAATGCGTGGTTTATTTCCCTTTCCTGATCTCTGCTAATAGACAGCACGTGCCTACACAATAGCCACTATTTTGTCTGTATAATGTTAAAAAAATAAATCACAAAACTCTGACAATGCAGAGCAATGTCCCGGTGTTTCCTGGGGTAACTGTTCTCTCTCGAACGCTAACACAACTCTTCCCACAAAAACACAGGCACAACTTTAATTGCTGTGCAAGTGCCTGAGAACTGGCTGATTTTATGGGCTAGCATAAATGAGCTCATGCTGATGAACGTTAGTGGATTAGCTCTGCATTTCCCATCTTTGGCTGGTTTAAGCCAGATTCTTAGCTTTACTGCATAGTAACTGTGCAGTAGTGAATATCCATCCCTTTCTCAAGTATCTAGCTGCAGCCCGGAAGTGTTGTAAACAAATACTATTTAGCCCACAGGTGGAGCCAGCACATACCTACTGTATAAATACGCAACCGAACGGCTTCAGTCCGGCTTCTGCTGGCACAAGCCAGGGTGCTGGTGACAGAGAGGCCAATGTGTCCAGGAAGCATTGCACAACGCCTCTGCAGACTCTCTCCTGAAGGCATCAGTGATGGATGGCTCCATTGTCTGGGAATGGGGCATGGCCAGCACAGCTGGCACAGGGGCTGGCTTGCTGCATCCCCCAGCAGGCAGGCAGGACTCTGCCGGCCTTAAATAAGCCAGCAGAACTTCTCTTGCAGTAGCAAGGCCTCATCACCCCACAAGAGAAAATGCAACAGCCCCATAAAGATTTGCAATGCTCTTCTACATGGTGACCCTAACTGGTGTCCCACCCAAGAGGGACTTTGAACGCAAGTGTATGTGCACTGAGGGCCCCAGACCCTTCCAGCTAACACTTACCTTCTTCAGAACACAACTGCGAGCTTTGTGGGCCTCTGACTTGGCACTTCCCTCCCTGCTTTCTCTTGCAGCCCAAGCAAGGCTCACTGGGGTGCTACTGCATGCAGAGCCCAGCTTGGTAGCCTCCAAATGGAGCCTAAGCTTGGTGCAGCAGAAGGGAGGGTCTGCCAAAAATTTCAGATTGATCTTGAATTTCCCTGTCCCAACCCTGCTAATCCTAATGAGGAGCTGGCACAATGCCACAGGAACTAAGGAAGTAACAAAAGGCTTTTTGGTTTGCTTTACTTCAGACAAAATACTTCTGGTATCCTCTGCATTTTCTTTTTGAATTAACACTACACATGTTCTCCTTTTCATCTGAAAAATCAGAGGAGCATTTGCAGGTAGTCTGAACGAGATCTTCTCTAAAAAGTCCCAATTTACAGCAATCCTTAGGGTCAATCTCTAAACCCCTAACTGTGGTGGCATGAATGGCGCCACTATAATCATGCTGTTTCCAGTTACTCAGATCGGGAGTAGGCACTGAATTATTTCAGGAAGGATATGTTTGGATTAGACACTGGATTCTGGAGGGACAGTTAATTATTTGTCCCATCAAACTGTTTTAGGTCCTCACAGATGGCTATTTGGGGTTCCAGGAATACCCAACTGTACTGTTAATTTTTACAATGGGGGCAGTTACAAGTCAGGAGAACCTGACTGTTATGGTTAGTGAAAATAATAGATTTGTGCTGATAAAACACTACTCAGCATGTTTTTTGCTTTCTAGACTTAACCACCAATGTACTTAATAACAGGACTTGAGCAAACTATACTGTGTGAATCAAACACATAAAAGTCTAAATATTCCTTTTTTTAGAAAGTAAGTCTTAAAAAGTGCATTATAATCAACTACCATGGTAAAAGGCAAAATACCCAGCATTACCACACATGCAACGGGCGTAATGTGCTTTATTATACCCTTAGCTTGAAACTGGGTAAATAAAAATCAAATGACCAAAGTACACTCTGCCCCGTAGATTAGGGCACTGAGGACAGGAGGCCTTGGAGAATTAGATCTGAAATTCTTTGTCTTCCTGATAACACTCTGCTAAAGGTGGGTATGTCTAGGAGAGTGAGGAAGCTGTGCTGGCATAACTGCTTCTGACAGCTCGCTACTCTGACCTGTGCCGATATTTTGCGGGTTATGGATGCTGGAAGAAAAAGGTTTTATGGAAAGTCTCCTACCAGCAGCACCTGCAGTTTATCTTCACAGTACTAGAAAATATATGCAGTTGGAAAATAAAAGGTACTTGTTCATTTTTAACAAAATAGTTTACTATATAGCCAGCAAGGTTGTAATAGGACAAAACAGAAAAACACATTGTGTTGTAGCCATCTCTGGCCATTGCCTGCTGGGGAGAGCTCTGCTGACAGCCCAGCCCTTGCTTGGCTACACACACCTAATTGTGGCAGAAAGATCAAACTTAACACAAGCCTGCATCTTGTATAGGTCTGTGTGTAAGGAGCCCCAGCCTTTTGCTAGAAATGCAAAACGCCATTCTTCTCTTCATTAAGATTAGAATTATGTAGCATTTTTCAGTCAAAAATCTTTGTTTCAAACGTTTTGACTGAATGAAATCAAAGTATTGCTTAAATAAAGTCTACTTTTCTGAGACATTTGCCTGGGGAAGGGGGAAATATTCTGACAAAGTTCAAGCAGTCATTTCGGCATTTTTCATGAAAGAGCAAAATCTGGCAGCTTTTATTCAGAGTAACTTTTGCCCTTCAAATTCTTCCTTTCTATTTTCCTTTAAAGTGTTATGTTGCTCTAAACTGCTACAAACCTTTTTTTTTTTTTTTTTTTCCCTCTTCCTTCCTATTTTAAAATTTTAAAAGCACCAACATATTTTTTTCTTTCAATATTTCAAAAATGTCAGCAACCTCTTAAACTTAGCTCAAGCACTTACGTAGTTCTGGGCTGTACCACCCAAGTAACAGAGGCTCACAGCCATCTTCCTACCTATGAACTTTGCGGTCACAATTACAAAGGGCAGTACTGATGGGAAGGAATGGAATGTAACACAGTTTATAAAGGGAACTGGATGTGAATCTTTCATATCTCAAAATCCAATACAGCTTACAGTTTTTATTGCATGTGGGAGTAATTTCATCTATGGAATTAGCAGCTTGGTCAGTAAGTCTGATAAAAGCCTTAAAGGACCTTTGAATATACTCTGGCTGGAGTCTTCTCAGCACAAAGAGTGCATGTTACAGCTGATGGCCAAAGGAACACACATTTATGTGGGAACTCATCCTTATTTTTTGTCCATCTCACCATATTTTGTTCCATTCTCTCCAGAAGGAACGGATCAAAGCCTTTCTCATCATTCAAACACCCCAGGAAAAGGTGTCAGCAAGACTATTTCCCCTCACTTTTCCGACACTCTTGAATCCAAGAAATTTACAATCTACCTCAGTCTGGGAACCAGACTGGACTCAAATGAATCCCAAATAGAGCAATATGGCATTCTGAAGCCTGATCTCATCTAAACCAGGGGATAACAGCAGTAATATTACTCCAAGTCAGCAATGCTTCCCCAGTGCTAATCAGACCATTAAAAGCCATAAGCAGTTTGTTCTGTGCCGATGGACAAAGATAACCACAGAAATGAATGAAACCCAGGGCAAAATTAGAGATTAAAAGTAATAATACTCCTTTCAGCAAACCACAGTCTGAATGCATGGTAAGTGGCTAAAAGACAAAATCACTGGAAGATCTAGAGACAATAAAAAAGTCTCCTGACTGAATGAAATGTAAATTAAACCAGGTCTGGTAAAAAAGCATTTCCTTCATGGGGCTGTACTTGCTGCCACTGGCAAACCCAAACCCCTTTGCTGCCAACAAGGGCTGCTGCAGTTGACCCTCCCTCATCTCACTTCAGGAAAACACACACACTTGAAGTCAACAGTTGGAGGGAAATGAAGAAAAACCCAAACACAGCATACTTGCTAGGAAAGATTATCATGTAGGCTCTCTCCCCAAATAAGCAGATGGTTTCCAGCTAGCCAGGGTCAGGGACTGCCCATGAAGTTTCCTGCCTGCTTGCCTTTGTAGCTTATCTAGATCTCATCAAGATATGTAGTCCGAAAAAATAAGAATGGCTAAGTGCAGAAATTAGGGTAACCAACTACAAATGAGCCTTGTTTTGCACTTGCACGGAGAACCTGGGGAATGTGAGCCCGTGGCTCACCTGCAGTGGCGCCAGCCCTCTCCTGGGGCTGTGGCACAGCTCACCTGCACAGGTCAGGTCAGGTCTCCTAACACCGCCGTGCACACCCAGCCACCAAGCTGTGCCGAGCTCTACCCAAAACACTGGGAAACAGCTCAGCTGCTTTGAAAATGCCTCTGCCATCAGTTTACCAACCTCCCTGCCTTAACTGTTGTGTTCGTGTCTGCTGGCAGTCCAGCTCCATGCTGGGTACAGCCAGGGCTGAGAGGGCAGCCAACCTGGCTCCACTGGCCCCAGCCCCAGGCCGTGGGGTGCCACCTGCGTGCCACCAGCCTCACTGGGCAGCAGGGAGCTCCTACCAGAGCCTGGCATGGCCCCTGCACACTCCTGTGGGGATGTGGTGAGCCAGGCACTGGGACTGCGACGGCCCTGGCACCACTCCTGCCTCCCACCATGCTCTCAGCCCTCAGAGGGGTTGCACACATGCAACGTGCAGCCACGTGTACTATGCAGCCCCACACAGACGCTGGCTCTTGCGATGCCGTGCATGGGAGCAAAGCAAAACTCCAACCAGGAACGTATGTATAAGCTACCATATGGAAAGGGCATTCTCAAATTAAACCCTGAAAACCAGATGAGATCTGAGCAAAGGACAGTTTCACTTAAAGGAAATCTCTGAGGTCAACCAGCAATTAACTGAAAGGTTCTGATTGAATACACTATTGACTGCTCTCACATCAGACAGCTTCCTGTTTATTATACCTTATGGGCTGTCTAGGTGCCAAGACATTAAACTGTCAATAATCTATTAATACTAAACAGCTCCTCCTTCCTTACTCCTCCATGCACATACTCTTAGGTTACAAAAGTGCACCAAAAAAAAAAAAAAAAAAAAAGATGCAAATTTTTGAAGTGAGATGGGAATGAGGCTTTTTAGGATATTTCTTTGCTTGGTTCCAGCTTCAATGTACAGCAACGTTCATAAACAATATAACGTGCAGCCTATAGCTACATGGAAAAAATTGTGTTAAAAAAGATCAGACATGATTGAGACCATATACTGAAATCTGGCTTTCTTTTCCAAGCCATCTTTAAACAGTCTAAGTTAAATTTAATTAACAATTTACAACAAGGAGAGAGAAGTTATTTGAAGAGAGGCCTACAGGTCCTTAACATTCAGTGTCTGGGAAACAGTTGTATATAAAGAAAAAAAAAAGTTTTAATGAATTTAATAGAGAAAAGCACTTTAATTAAATGCTGTCAAAGAGGATTGTATTAATGACTGCACACAAAGGAATTTAAAGCAAGCCAAGTATATTTAGCAAATAGGAAGTAGGCTTTCAGAGGCTGCAACTATTTATGTTTCTGCCATTGCAATGCATCTAGATCACATTGCCAATTGAAAGCAGTTATGCTATTAGATATGATTTTATTTATTATGGATTATTAAAATTTCAAACACTGCAGGGAATACATTTATCTCACTCCTATAATGAAATAACAAAGATATTTCCTGCTTGTTGAGTACAAGAAAAAAATAGACGAGGAAATAAATAATAAATAATAATAATAACTTAGCACTTAACTAGTGAAGTGTTGTCCAGACAGATCTTTTTATGAGGCCTGTTGAGTCCTGGAATTTTAGTGTGTCTCTTTCTTTCTGCTACAACTGGATGGATTTGCAGTTGCCACCACAATCCTTCTCAGCACAGCACAGAATAGGAGTGAGCTATTCCTCCTCGCAGGCACAAACCTATTGTATCCAGTGGTAGTATACTTCTGCAATCTCTTGCATGTTTCAAGTCTAAAAATTACTAAAACCCCAAAAAGTAAAAAGAAAACTGGGTTGCCAAGCTTTTTGCAAGCAAGATTGAGGAGACCAGGGTTTTCCAAACCTAACCAAGAGATTTAGCCACATCATTCTGCTAAAAACCTGTACAAACTATAAATCTGCATTAAGCTTTTTTTGCAGAATGTGCTTTCTTTCCTCAACACCCATGTGATGGGATTTGTCCTCTTTGTCCATGTGCCTTGGATCATATGGGCATGGTCTAATTAAAGAATAACCCAAACCATAAATTTGAGAAAAAGCAACCAGGAATTTCAAGGATGTCAACATTATTTTGCTCCATGACAGTACAAATAGCATAAAACTAAAATTGGTCCGAACTGGAAACCGAGGAATGTTTTTTGACATGAAGTTAATGAGATGGCTGGGTCTATACTAGCCAGGGTAAGTTCTGTGATTTACCACATCCTTTTCGCCATATGTACTGATAGGAGATTTATGAATTTACATGTTTCAAACTTCCGAATGCTCCATGAGAGGCACCATATATGTGTTTGTACTCACTGGTTTCTGGACACCGAGACCTTTTGAAATTAGGTACTGCAATTTGAGTTGGTCCTAAATTACTGGCCAGTGGCTTTAAAATGTATTTATTTGTATTTAAGCACACATTTTTTTTATGTTCTAATTCAAAACATGAAGAAGTGAGCAGAACTGGAGAAAAAGACGCTGGAAAGGAGGCATAAGGGGACACCTACTTCCTTTCATGTGAGTAGCATCATAAATAGAGAAATTAAATTTTCTAAATACATTATCTGATTTTTGTTTAAGACTTTTATTAAAGTCATGTGTGATGTGTGTTCAGAATGTAGCCTTTGTTGTTCCACAGCTAGGGATCTTGCAAACAGCTTCGCTTTGTCTGTGCCAAGATATTTTGGAATATTCTTTGAAACACTGTAAGCATAGATGACTGTGAGAAAAAATATGTGCTACTGTACTTCTGGATACTTGATGTGTGAGAATAGTGCATACACACAGAAACATTTCCTGTTTCAATCTGTAATTCCTATAAAAGTCCATACAAACATGCAACAACATGCATACACAGCGGAGAGGAGAGGAGAGGAGAGGAGAGGAGAGGAGAGGAGAGGAGAGGAGAGGAGAGGAGAGGAGAGGAGAGGAGAGGAGAGGAGAGGAGAGGAGAGGAGAGGAGAGGAGAGGAGAGGAGAGGAGAGGAGAGGAGAGGAGAGGAGAGGAGAGGAGAGGAGAGGAGAGGAGAGGAGAGGAGAGGAGAGGAGAGGAGAGGAGAGGAGAGGAGAGGAGAGGAGAGGAGAGGAGAGGAGAGGAGAGGAGAGGAGAGGAGAGGAGAGGAGAGGAGAGGAGAGGAGAGGAGAGGAGAGGAGAGGAGAGGAGAGGAGAGGAGAGGAGAGGAGAGGAGAGGAGAGGAGAGGAGAGGAGAGGAGAGGAGAGGAGAGGAGAGGAGAGGAGAGGAGAGGAGAGGAGAGGAGAGGAGAGGAGAGGAGAGGAGAGGAGAGGAGAGGAGAGGAGAGGAGAGGAGAGGAGAGGAGAGGAGAGGAGAGGAGAGGAGAGGAGAGGAGAGGAGAGGAGAGGAGAGGAGAGGAGAGGAGAGGAGAGATCTGCACCAACAAACTTCTGAAAAGACTGGCCCAGGGCAGGGAGACCAAGCATCTATTTCCTTCTCTGTCATAGCCTAACTCCCAGCACTGCCCAGAAGCTGCAGAGTTTCCTAGGGGGATGCTGTGCAACATGGGAGGAAAAGCAGCTTGCTTGCTCTCTGAGATCTTTGGGGGACAAACAGTGCCATGTACTGTTACAGCACAATACAATATTATTTCCCTCCCCATGTAATTTTTATAATTGCCTATCTGTACACAAGGGCCAGCTGCAATGATCTGGGGCTCTAACTTTATTCTAAGACTTCTGTATGGAGCATGAGAATAAAACGCTGCCTACAACCAATAGCCTATAAACACTTACACAGCTCTAAAGCCTGACATTACCATTTATATACAAATGCGAGGAACAGAGAACATTCGGGGAACACTAAAATGAAACAAAAAAGAGCAATGTTTTTAACTGCAAAATTTTCCAACATAAGTGGAATGGAGGCTCATCCAGCCTCAAGATTTGCCTGCTGCCAGCCAGCACAAGCTTCAAAGGTTACGTGAATTTAAAGAGCTTTATTTAGTAATCTTGCTCTGGATGTTTGCTCATCCTCAACCTACCATGACTCTTTACAACACTGGCAGCTTAGCATTTATAACAAGGCCAGCACTGGAAGAAACAAGGGCTAAATCTGATCAAATTGTGTGTGAAAGGCAAAAGGGTGAGACGGCAGGGGCCAGAGCAACAGTGATGTAATTTGCTAAAAAGACGACCTGTCAGAGCAACATCAATGTAAAACCACCACCCTGCTGATTCCTGCCAAGTCTCCACAGTACTAAATCCACACATTCAGATTTGAAACGGATTTCTGCCTTGAGCAACCCTCTGTAGGAGCTAGGGGAGCAGGAGCAGAACTACTCCGGGGCAGCCCTGCACAAATGCCAGCCAGGCAGACAGCTCCCTCCTTCCTGAGTCCCACCTCACTCCTGTCCCTGCTCTCAGTTGATCCTGCACCAAATGAAAGCTGTCTGGGAGCAGGTGGCACAGAGGTGGCCTCACAGCTCCAGGAGTCTGAACAAATACCAAAAGCTGCACAGTCTTTTAATATACTGATGACTGCTATGCAGAAGACAACTCTGGCAGAATAAAAATTGCCACCTCAGAAAAAAACAACAACAACAACAAAAAACACTATGTAGTTGGTCTCCCATTTCTAGGATTAAATAGAATAATAAACTAAATTAATTTCAGAGCAGAAGCAGTATTGCTTTAATTTGAATGCAGTCCTCGCTATCATTATAAGGGGAATCACAGGCTTAAAGTTAATCAGCAGCACTTTTCAGCCACATTAGATATCCACACTAAACAGAAACAGCTGAAAATGCGCAGTAGGTAGTTTTGGCTATAGCAGTCAAAGCTTGGTGGCTTTCCACTGCAATTGGAATAACTATCAATCATAAGAAACTCTATTGAATACCTCAGAGTCTAATATAAGGGGTTCATTGTCATACACAGGCTCCTGTTGCCTTTGTCAACACTTGTGCAAGGCTCCTGAGCTACCACAGCCTGTCAAGAAAATGGTGGGCTCCAGAAGGTGCAACTAGCAGGTGTGCATTGGGATGGAAAAGCAGAGCATGAAGCCCCAGCTTTTGCTACCAAACACTGCATGTCTGACTCCCGGACATGGGTACTGGAGCCATACAAGAGAGCAGTCCAGAGACAGCAGACATTGGAAAGGTTTACACATACTGCTTTCTGCTGGGATGTGGCCACATCTTCTAAATAGCCCAATGCATCTACTCAGCTTAGACAGTAAGCACCAAGTCAAACAGAGAGCTAAGCATGGTTTGGGAAATCAGTTTTTGCCTGAGTTTCACAGACAACCCAGTCATGTCTTCCAGTATATGAAATCTACTGCTGTAGTACACACAACCATGGTGAAAACTCACTGCATATATCATCCTATAGATTATTAAACCCACTATGTTCCTCTGTGGAATAACACAGCTTTGTTTCACTCATCATCTGTGACTGCCCAAGTATTATTAATTAATATTATTTTTTAAGAAAATAAATTTTAAGCCTCAGTGTTTTCCCCATCTGCATGCTATGTATTCTACGACCCATGAACTCTAAGATGTTGTTTGAATAAGATATTTCATTAGGAAGCACCACTGTGGTGTTCATTCCCTTCTTTATTACTTCTAGAAAGAGAATATGAAATTAGTTTCATTGGATTGCCATCGCCACTTGCCTTGACCCATTTTTACTAAGGATCTGTGTTCTACTGTTTTGTATTTCATCGTCATTTCTAAAATATTTGTTCCCTTCCATCCCTCACAAAATGACAAAATTAGTCTTTCATTTACTTCTGCGGTGTGTTATTTTCCGCATATTTAAAGAAAGACCACAATGTTTGCAGTGAACACACAATACAAAAGACCTATCCTGCAGCTTTCTGCTATGCCTTCTTTTATTTACTAATGTTCCCTCATGATTTATGATCTGAACTATTATGAATTGCCGGATTTGTCTAAATCAAAGCTCCTGAGGGAAAAAAAAAAAAAAGGTGGAGGGATGTCATTTTTAAAGAGTTTCAAAAGTAACAGAGTATCAGAAAGTATGGAAAAACCATTCCTGTTTCTTTAAAGTCAACATTTGATTCCTTTTAAACCAATACATACCTACGAGCTTCTATCTGATGGTTTATGCAGCAAATGAAATGCAAGGTTTCCCTGCTTTCTGAATAGTAGGTACTTTAAGACATGGGGTCTCATTACTCCGGAAAACTGGCTTATCCACCTTAACACTCCAGAGACAACATCTTGATTCATCATTTTCCAAGCTGAGTCAGGTTTTTCTGTCCCAGCAATTAACAATGAATTAGCACTATATTAAAGTGCCAGGCAAGATGGTTATTATCTGGGGTGGTCACCTTGGACACAGCAGACGAGTACTGGGAGAAGGGAGGGAAATTAGATTTACTGTGTCCCAGCATGTCTGTAACAAACACCAAAATCCCTTGGCTAGCAGCAGGAAGGGGTCTGTAGGCACCTCGCAGTGCGAACACACCAGAAAGGTTCAATGCCAGCAAATAGCCTGGAAACAGTGGGATTTAGCAAGGGATGGAAAGTACAACAGGGTAACTAACCCTTGCCTTTGCAGGAAACTAAACACAGAAATGTGAGGACTGCTTGCTGCAAAGGAACTGCTTTACACGCAGTCTGTCTGGCAGAGCTGCATATGAAGAGCCAGGCCAGATAGAAGTTTCAGCCAGGATCCCACATGTGATGGTGGGAACAGGACGAAAAATATAAAAATGCTTTCCAGAATACCCTCCCATCCTCCAGAAACCCACAACTTGAGCATTCTGTAAATCAAAGGTGGACTCCTCGTGGTATTGAGCTAGGCACAAGCTTGCAGGTCTCCTTAGTCCCATAGCAGCACTTGGTGATTACAACACACGGAACAGAACAGGAAAGAGAAACAGCTATTTAGTGCACACCTGAATGTCCTTAAAAGCCAAGTGCATGGCTGTGGAGAGCTACGCCTGTGTGCACAGCAACATGTAGGTGTAGGCTGGATGCTTTGCAACCGGCATGCGAAGGAAAATCCGTGCCCCAGCACATCCACATGGTCACACCCGATGCTGCCAGCAAATACAGCCATGTCACAGAGCTCCACAGGGCTCAGCTTTTATGACTCTTCAGCACAATAACAAATAAATCAAGTGTGCAGGGAAGAATTCCTTGTGCACTGAGCTTCCACTATAGATATTTTTCATTTCAGAAACAGGAAAATATTTAATTAAATGGCTTAATATATGGCTGACAGGAAAAATCTAATGGAAGACAAAAAAATATATATATGTTTCTTTGTAAAGCACCAAGCCTAAAACTAAACAGGGCAAGCGATACAGAGCAGAGGGAAAGAACCTGCCACAACAGAAACAACAATCCTTTAAACACCAAGATCCACGTTCAGTCCAGCTGATCTTCTGCAGCAGTACAATAACTGCCCTGCTGCACACACCTTGCCTCTACAGTACAGAAACCATTCCCGGCTTTGGGGTGATTCCCTCACTGAAGGTATACCCAAGCCCAAAATCAACACATGAACTACACAAAGTTCATCACAATGAAATATTTGCCATTTCCAAGAGCCTGTATCTGGAAAAGTCTGGAGTTGATCTACTTGATATCTTTAGCCTGGCTATGCCTCTTTTGATGATAGCTGGGAGTTTCTTCCAAGCCCTTCAGCCTGCAAGAGGGATGTTCCCAGCTTAGAGAGGGCTCAGTTGGGGTGGCAGGGAGCTCTGGCAGCAGCATGAGGCAGCCTGATTTCAGGCTCTCCCAGTCTCACAGTTCGAGGAGCACAAGATTCAAGCATCAGGTTCAAATTACGGCACACATGCCAAAACCTTCAGAACAGAGAGAAAGAAGAGGGTGGGCAGAGAGAGAAAGCAGAGGTAAGAGACTCCTGCCTGCTTCAGAAGTACAGCACTACACCTGCTCTTATTTACGGTGCTGCTACTCAGGGCTTCTTCAAAGGATTGTCATCTTGACATCAAGGCTGCAGGTAAGGGCTTCATTTACAGTGCATTTTTCACTAGCAAAGTCTGCAAAGCGAAGTAGGTCAGTGACTGCAGCTCTTGGATGTTTCCATCCCCTGCTAAAATGCAGCCAGGCACCACAGCAGACGTTCTGCACCCGCCACTGCTTTGAGAAGGAAATTAGAGTTGCTTTCCCACTTGACACTACAGAGGGAATTTTAGACAGGCAGAATGTAATTACTCAGCCTGGAGTTTGGCCAGGAGTTGAGCCCAAGACCCCCTACTCTTATGCAAAGTGTCACAAAATCTCCAGTGACTCTAAGTGTGAGGACCTCAGTTTTACGTCTCTTGCTGCTGTCATTGATTCTTCATGGCTAATTACCTAATAGTGACCCTTGCACCAAAGCCAAAAAACAAACCTTGCTGCCCGAAACAATCCAAGTCCCAGAGACTGAAAACTACACAAAAGTTGCTTGGTGCGGGGTTATCATTTGACAGTAGGGAGCAGGTGGAGAGCAAGCCTCCTGTGTCTTGCACTGGTAGCATGCCTTGCAGAAGCCTACTGGGGTTTTTGGATGGGCAAACATAGCTCTAAAATGCAGCACCCCCCAAAACACAAGCCTACTGTATCAACTGTATATCAGGGTCTCTAGAGTTTTGCTGTATGTAGTTGCCAGCTGGTTCCATTTATTTTTCTTCATTTTTCATATTTTGACTGTAATAAATAATTAATCCATGGCTTTGTAACTTGCTGACAAATACAAATGCATCACATTCCAACGCAGTGTAATGTGTCACTCAGAAGAGCCGACCTGCACTGCACAGAAAAGTGATGTGCAGAAGACTTTGGAAAGTAGGCTAATCATCAAGGTCACCAACAAGAGCTCAAGGAAACTTTTTCTTCAAACTGTCCCTTAGAGGATAATCCTACTTGGTGTGGGCACCAGAACTGGGTTAATTTGTTCAAAATCTACACAAATCTAGTCATCTTCCCACATGTTAGCTCAACCCTTTACCCTTTTGTAGCTCCTTGCCTCCAAGATCTCACAAACTTTTGGGAACATAGAAGCCAAAACTTGCAACATTAATTACTTAACAACACTTCGTCTATTTTACCACTCTGATGATCTGAACCCCAAGAACCACATTTTTTTTCTTCCAGGCAAAGACAGAATGGAGAGCAAGGAGGAAGTCAGCAGCAGAAGAGACAAAGGAGACTGAACGAGGCAATAATTAATCTGGGTGAGAAAAAAGTGTTTCAGAAGGGGCACGGCTACAAGACAGAACCCCCCCACCACCACCACCTTTGGAAAAAGGTGATTAGATTGTTGGCAGCAGTACTAGCAGCAGCAGAACAAGAGCAGAGACAAAGAATAGAGGCTGAATGCCAAGGTTCACAGCAAGAGTAACAAAGCAGTGCAAGCTGTGATCAAACAACAATGTGGAGAGTGAAGGTGGGAGAAGGAACTGTGAGATTATCGGAGAGAAACACAGTATGGATGACTGAGAATGGCCATGCAATGGGATCAGGCAAGTGGCACTGAGGCACAGTGACAATTCAAGAGGATGTTGTGCCACAGAAGGTGTCACCTCAGATTTGTGGATTGAACAAACATATCCCCTCTCAGTTGTCCAACCTCTGCCCCTGGAGTTCTCTTGAGCTTCATGAACTGTCACACATTCATCCTCCCTCCATCCATCCTCCCTCCTCACTGTTGTCATTTATCAACCTTTTGTCCTCCTTCCACAGTAGCTGTTTGTATGTAATGACAAATCTGTGCTCTTCCGTAACACTACCTTACTTTCTGCCCCATTCTCTGAAGTACCACCAAAGAATACTGGTAACCTAAATAATAGCTACATAAAACAAGCAGAAGAATAAAAAGCTTCTTCATAACTTGTAGCCACCATGCTGCTCCCAGAGCCAGCCCAAACAACCATCAACCTCTCTAGAAGGTTCCTCCCACTACTGGCCTGGTCCCTTCCTCTACTGTGTGCTGGTCTCACTTACTGCATGACACTTGCCATCAGCTGGAAGACCTTTGAGGTAGAATAGCACTGTTCATTTTAGTTAATTTTTAAAACAACGCCTAACAGAGAGACTTCAGATTAAGAGCTACTCCAGTGTTTGGTGCCATGACCAAAGTACAAGTAACACTTCACAATCTCTCTTCCCACCATGAAACCAGTAAACGTTTTAAATTACGGGATCACAAAAAATGCAGAGTGAAGAAAGGATCTCTTAAGTTTCCAAGACCAGCTCTCACTTCAGACCAGTCCTGAGCCTCTCTTGACCACCATGACATGTTCAGTTTTGTGATATCCCTCAGTAGTTATTAGGGATGTGCATACAGCTGATACAGAAACTAGAGGAAATATGGCTGCTGTTGCCTGTTGGTCACAGTCAGAAAGCGGGCATTGGGGTGCTCATGTTCTGTGAGAAGGAACAGTTGATGAAACCCCACTCCTATTCTCCCTAACCGCACACTTCTCATGGTATTGCTGAGGCACATATTTGTACTCCTCCAAATGTTGGCAGCTTTAGGCAACTAAATTGTTTCAACCACAACACAACTACTGACACTAAGAGAGCTCCAAAATATCGCTACCACTGACCTTAATGTTGTTGCTGGCATAGACTGTCACATGTCCTTTCTTGAGCCACCAACATGACCATGCACACACTCTCAACACACATGCTGCAATGTACACACAGTGAGCTCAGGACGTGAGAACTGTGGCTTGCATGCAGTCCTACAGACAGATGAAAATCAGCATGTCCTAACTCGCACATCAGAGGGAAGCTGGAAAGAGTTGCTTCTCTCTACTCCTGACAGCTGTTACCCACAAAAACTCCTTGAGAGGATGTTAGCACTCTGACCTGCACAGGCTCAGGAGTGAGCTGGACAACATGCTGCATACGCTCGCTGTGGTGATGTCTGGACTCCTCCTCATAGATCACATCCCTCTCATGCTGAGGAAGGTTCAAGAAGCGGCGAATGGTGCAGAGGTTCTCCCAGAGGGTGCGGTTTTCTGGACTTGGGTTTTCTTTCCAGCGAAGTAGCTCACAGAGCCAGCCCTGCAACAGGAGGGTCAGCAGAGTTAATTCACTGAGGAACCAGATGTGAGTGAAACCTCAGCTAGCCTTAAAGCTCTGTGCTGCAAGTTTTACTGTTCATCTCACACAGAAACCTCCCCTATCCTCAGCTGCCCTTTGGTCTTAACAAATGCAGGATATATTAAACTTTCTACAATGTAAAGAAACATTCAAAGAAACAACCAGCAGAGTTTAACAGGAACTGGGAAGCACAGTATCTTGCCTGCTGTTGTAATATCACCTCACATACAGAATGCTCGAATATCTTTTTTTTTTTTTTTTTTTTCCCTATAAAACCCAGAGTTGAAATAAAGGTGCATCTCTACTTCTTCCATTTCAGAGTCCCTTTATGTCATCATCTGAGCATGAGCATGGGAGATGTAACCTCTAACACTTGGCTAACAATCCTCATGCAAAGGTTTGCAGCTGCAGGACCAGGAATTCAACCACCACTGAAAGTGTTTGAAAGAAGACATTATCAAGTAAAGCCCTTTGATCCACTGTTGCTATATGTGACTCCCCCACCTCTGAGCCCCACTAAAACTTGACAGCTTTAAATAATCAAATAATGGCCACTAAATATAGAAGATTCAGCCTCACAGGAAGGGAATCCTCTAGTATTAACAGGAAAGAAGCAAACAGGGCTCTCCAGAAGTTACTATATAAATCCAGAGAGACATTATGTGGAGGTAATTCTAAAGCCAGCTACCAATCCTAATAACTGAGCTTAATCCTGCTACATTACTTTATAGTTAACTTGAAATGCCATCAAAAAGTTAACACTGTACTCTCCAGAGGGGCTGAGAGCTCAGATCACTGCAGGAGGAAGCACCAGCACTTCAGGAAAACGAAACCATCCTAAAAACAAAGCCAGGCAGAGAGCAAAATGGCAGCAGAAATAAGATGAGAACAGCCCACATGTGTGTGGAGGTGACCTGGGCTCCCCAGCAGTTACCCAGGAACAGGGGCTGTTGCTGCACCTGCGAGGGGTTCGCAGCCAGCCCATCCTGCCTGCCAGCAGCCAGTGCTGCTTGGAGCTGGGGACAGCAATCCCTCTCCTGTGCCTGTGTGCAAGGAGACGCAATGCAAATGCCAGAAAACGAGAAGATAATGCCGAGGATGCTGTCAACGCGCCTTACTGACTCCTGTCAAAATATTTTACCTAGTAGCTCTATAACCTATCATTTTCGAGCTGCAACTCAGCATTTTGACACCATTTTGACAGGCACCTTACAATACCTAAAAGATAACTTGATCAATGTTAAAATTGTACAGTACAAGAAGTAGCCAAAACTGTGTTTTTCCAAACACTGATGAGAGCAAGCTGAACAGACAGGTTCGTTACAGGCTCATGCGGTGTTTTTTCGGTACTGCTTTTTTGTATCACAACTTGTAAGCCATTGACAACTTCTAACATGCACTGTAAGCCCCATATATAATATCATAAGCCGTTGTTTGTCTCACTCTCCACTGTGTCTTCTGACCACCCCCCCAAAAAAGGCAAGATTTGATTATCTCCGCTGCATCAGCCAAGACAGCAACACCAGCTGTTCTCATTGTGCAGCCTCTTCCTCGCGGCCTACATGTTAATAACCTGATCATTCCATTTTCTCCTTCAACTGCCGGCTGCAACACAGCGAAGAGACAAAAACCCAGGCCCATCTGCAGCAGCTGTAGGCACTGAACTGTGAAGCCACTAGGGATTTATAAACTAATCTGTAACACAACACTGCCTTGTTTTTACAAGTGAGAGGCCACATTTGTGCAGACCTGATCTTTTCTTGCAATAAACTAGGAGGGCTGGGGGGATGGGGGGACAAGGATGAAAACAAGATATCTAATCATTTACTTAGGGAAAAAAATCTATATTTTTCAAAGTATTTTGACTGGTATTTGGGTAATCTCTCAGCCAGGTGATGTCCGCAATTTAATTTGGTTTGACCATATCCCTTGCCCTCAGTTCTCCTCAATCCCCTTTCTCCACTCAGAAATTCCCCAAAACTTTCTTTTAGAGAAGACAGGAAAAACCTCCCAGCTCCACTGTATGTTCTCAGGGGGTTCTCCATACAAAGGAAAAAAAATTTGAGATGGAAAATAAAACATCTGTGGAAAAAACAAGCTCCTGTTTCTCCCTGCTTTTCAGTGATCTGAGGAAGTCTCCAACCAAACCCTTTCAGACGTTTCAAGCAGGTATGTTTAACATCTCCCAAGGGATGCCACAGCATGGAGACCAATCATTTAACAGCAAATAGAAACAACACCCCGCATCTGGTGGAGCTGAGCCCAGTGCAGGGCAGGCCTGTGGGAGGACAGCTCCGGGTCTCTCCCGAGGGCTAAGGGGCACCTGGCTCTGGCAGAGCCCGGGGACAGTTCAGCCGGGCCACCTCTGCTTCCCAAAGCTGGCCCAGCTAGCCCAACAGCGACGGCTGCATTTTGATTTATCTGTCCCGTTATAATCAGCGCTCATTACAATCACTTAGAGAAACACTACAGGCCTCATTATGGACTACGCACTCGCTGCCATTAGTCTTTAAGAAGGGTAGTGCTCAATTTGCCTGGCAACATGCGAGGTCCTGACCTTGGAGCTATTAGGGAAAAGATTAGACTGTAGTGTGACCATGTGTGCAGACATGAGCAAACCAAATTAATTTCTGGCAAAGGGAGGCACCAGGCAAAGACCCTGTCATCCTGAGGACACCTGAGAACTTCTCAATTCCCCAAAGGAGATAGGCTAATGGCACGTTTAAAGGAGCCTGGTTCTGAAGGTGAAGCACATCCACGGTATTTAGAGAGATATTAATCCAGTTTCCCTACAAAGTATTTGCTTGGCTGATCAGATTAAGGGATCTAGCCTTCAACAGCACACCCCCACCACAGCAGGCCCCAAGAAATCTGTGATACTTCACAGCCTCAGACATATTGCACCATGTGTACCCAGCTGCTACAATAATTAGCTTATGAATGTATCAGCTGGTTCTGTGATTTTTATAAATAATAACTAACCTACAGAGCAGAAAGATTTTCATGAGCCTAATATTAGCAAGAAATTGCAAGGTGCGCCTAACTCTGAATTGTCATTGTGCTAAATGCCCTGTCTCCTCTCACATTTTGTGTGACTGGATCTCCCCCAATACCATTTATAAATATTTATTTTTGAATCAGCAATGGCAATGTATTTGTGGCAGCTTTCTTCACAACAGCTATCATTCACTCACCCCCACACATACACACGCGTGCCCACTGTGTGCATGTGTACACTTATCTGCATCAAATCTGACCTTTCACTGCTCTTTTCCTACCCTTCCCTTTATTTATTCGAGCACCCATTCTCTCACCCATCCATTTGAGACCCTATCTACCCATGTACAGGGGTACTTACTAGGGAATAGCTAGGGCTAGTGTGCGAGAAAATACAGCACTGCAGCTTACTCACACATTCTTTATGACTGCAAGTAACTGTCTTCCCCATGTACAGATGAAAAGTCTGCATTGGATTTTTTAAATTATTTATTTAAATAATCTTAGCATGCCATCCAAGAAAGTTTTACAGTACCAGGCAAAAAAAAAAAAAAAGTGTAAATGTCAAATAAAACAGTGACAGATGACAGTATTCTCTATTGAATAGCACCGTTTCTTCGTGCATGTTCAATGAGAACTCATGAATTATTAATACGCAAATCTCCTTTTTCTGTTAAAAAAATCAACTTAGGGTTTTTTGGTTGCATTTTTTTTTCTTTTATTTATTTCTTTGGGTCTGTGTATGTTACACAGAGCTTTCCAGGAGAATTATTTCGTTTAAGAAATGCTAACATACAGAAATTCTTGGAGCTACAGCCATTCACAGTGCATTTTCACCTATAGCTGCATTTATTGGCACAAAGAAGGAAAAGTGAAGAACGACACAGTATTTCGCCACCTTTTCCCTCACTCATCCACAACATCTGAGCTAATTTCATTACAAGTAAATCCAACTTCTGTGAACATATTCTAAAAATCTAACAACATACCCTTCCCCGGAGCCGTGATACCCTGTTTCTGATCCTGCCTCCCCTGCACATCGCAAGTCTCACTCCACAGCACAACCAGCCCCCTCGAATGCCACAGAGTTACCAGGAGAGTTTCAGATGTCAGCCTGAATATGGGTGGCAGAATCTGGCCCTTAATGTTGGCTTCTAAGGTTCTTAAATGGGAATGTCTTCTATTAGAAATAAGAAGAGGAAAAACAGTACAATTAAAGGACGCTTTTGGCTCTACAGCCAGGCACACCCAGTGCTTGTGGTTACAAGGAATTCTGCTCAGAACTTCCTTCATTTCACCCCAAAACTTGTGGAGGCATCAAGAATCTAGCCCAATTTAGATCGTTAAAGAGAACTGCAAAGAAGTGCTGGCCTCTATTTTTGTTGTTCTCATGAGACAACATAAACATTTTCTAAGCATTTTATTTGATAAAACAAATAATATCATATTAATGTCCTATTTTTAACCTCTCTCTCTGTCTCCTAATCAAATACATTTCCACATATCTAGGCAAACAACAACAAAAATCTGCAGGAAGCCAGCCATTCCCATTGTGCTTTTATGCTGTTAAAGAAACAGTGTGCTTACTACACCAAGGCATTATCCTTGGCACACTCAAACCCCCTCGAGGGACAGTTAGCTGGTGCAGCAATCACAGACATATTCTCTGTCACTTATTCCTGAGCCCTTTTTAGCAGCTTGACCCTTTCACTTTTGCTCAGCTTACCCTAGAGCAGGGGAGGCTGCTCCAGCAGCCAGAGTTACCAGGCTGCATCAAGCTCAGGTTTTCCAGTCTCAAAAAAGGTAGGCACAAATATCTTAACTTCCCTAGCTGCTTCCTTGATTCGACTCAGAATCAACCAAGGGCCAAATTTCTGATCAAAGGACAAGAAAGCATGTAGGAAATGTTTGGGCTAAGTTATACTGGGGCTACAGGCCAGTACTCAGGCTTCTAGCAGCATCTCTACCAAAAGACACTGCAGAAAGAAGCAGCTGGGTATCTGTGGTGGCTTACCCACAAGCAGCTCATCTCCTTGAGCTGGACTGCGAGACACTTCCAGCCTGGTTAAAACTGTAACTGAAATGACCTTGTGCCTCCCTATATTCACATTGAAATTAATAATAATAATAATAATAATAATAATAATAATAATAATAATAATAATAATAATAATAATAATACAGTTAGTTTTCTGTCCTGACATTTTCTAGGGTCTCCAGTGAAAGCATGAGTAGGCAAACGAGTTTTTAGTAAGAGTGATTCAGGAATAAATCTCAAAAATAAATGTAAAAGGCCATTTCCTCACCCACATAATCAGTGCAGAAAATGTCAACATATGTGACAAAAGGAAAAAAAGCAGCAATGATTGATGCAAGTCTTGGAAGACCAGGAAAGAAATGATGTGCTATCCAGAGAAAGCTCCCCTTCTACATGGGATCACAGGGAGTCCTCTGGTCAAACTTTCTTGGCCTCTCTTCCTTCTGATCAGTTTGGGACTCTGCAGTGCGAAATGAGCCAGATAATATTCAGCTCTTGTTCCTTAGTCGCCAAACTCTCTTTCCATGAATCCAATAAGTGTCTATTAAAATAAATAAACCCCATAATGATTCAAGATAACCTAATCAAGAAAGCTGAAATGGATAAAAGACTAACTGTAATGGAGAGTTCTGTCATGGCTTCAATGAATTCTTGATGAGGGCCAGGGGAGGGGGACTAAACCTGAGAAGCTTTACTGAGAGCATTTTGGTACAGTTCAAGGTTAATCGCTTGATAGCCTGAGTTTTCTGAAACAGTCAGTACTTTTCCTCCTCCAAAAATTTAAAGCAAAATGCAAAAGCACTGGAAAAAGCCCCAATTCCATTACAGCTAGTTTCTCACTAGCCCTATAAAACAAAAAATAATACAAAAAATGAATGAAGTACATGAACCCTGGCACATCTTAGATGGAAACACCAAGTCTGCTTACATCTCTTAGCCTCATAAGGAAGGATGCTGTGCACTGAGAATATTTCCTGCATGCCAAATTCAAACAAGCTCCTCTCCGTGCTGGAGAGGCAGTGCAGGCTCGTGGTTCAGGCAAGCAGCCTGCCACCAACACCCAAGTCTGCCAAAGACTTCCTGAGCAAAACCCCAGCTCCACAGCTGCCCCTGCTTCGCTCATTTGCTGAGAGAGGTGCTGCTGCAGATGCAGGTCAGCTAATGTCAAAGGTACTTAAGAGAAATTTTAAGCTTAGTTAAGGAGATAAATGTCTTTCTATATTTCCTGCATATGTAAAAAGAACATCAAAATGTCAGTACAACAGATAACCTCCAGCTATAGAGATTCACAAGCATCATAAAGGCACTGAGATGCTACAGCAGGAAGAAAGGCCATATATACATACATTATATGCACTATGCACCTTCACAACCAGCTGTGTTTTCTAGCTGTTGTTCATTGTCACTGGAATCTAATTAGTTCAAGGGCACAGAAAATACCTATTCTAAGCTAAAAGGGGGAGAGAAGGCATCCCATCATAAGAAATAAGGGAACATAAATTGTGAAGGAAAGACAGTGAAGGACAAAACCTGCCTGAGGGTGACTGCTCATCCCTCTCACAGTACCCCTGGTTTCTTCTTGGAGCAGGGGCAATGTGACAATGGCCACAGTGCTGACAACCATGTAGAGTGGGCTCCCACTGCGGGGCTAACACCTGTCCTTGGCCAGAGACAATCTTTGTGGTGTGGCAGGGATCTCAAAATGAAAAGTCAGGGGAATTGACACAATGATTTCTATCCACAGCCCTGCATTTCTCTGACCATGAAGGGGCTCAACTGAAGGGCTTTCCTGCCCTAACCCTCACCCCCAGTCAAGTTTCTTCATTTGTTCATTTTTAAATGACACAAAGACATGACCCAGAGACTGAGCTTTGCCAGCTTAACGTTCTTTCAAATGTTGTTCAGAGAGAGTTCTCTCTTGCTTTACTGTGTTGTAACTGGAAAAAAATCCAGTCCCTTGAGGAAGAATTTGAGTTTCAAGGGTTTGCTTTTTGTTTTCACTGGACTGGTGATGCTGGAGGTCAAACAGTTCCATCTACCCTAGCCTGGGGCAGATGCCCAGCAGCCTGTGCCTCTCTTCTTCAGGCTGCTCCAGCCTGATTAAGGAAAATCACTTGCCTGAGTGAACTGTAGGAAGTTTGGTCTCCTATGTTCATACAATTTTTGCCTTCCCTCAGACTGTCAGCAAGGGGTCCAGTTACCTATGCCCACTATATGTTTTGATAGTGACTGTTTATTATGAACAGAACTATATTCCTGAACTTGTTTTACATAGCCTAGGAAAAAAACATCTGCTGAGCACAACACAGCCACTTGCTAGGACTCCCACTAGCAGAGGTCAGAGGGATGACACTGCTGCACAGTGTTACAGAAGCGCTGGCACAAGGTCTTGGGGGAAAAAGGTTTCCCCAAAGTTGACCTGTAGAGAAGCTGCAGAACTGGACGTGGAAACCAGCTTTCCTGACAGTTCAAACCTGCAGCATTGCTAGGTCAAAGTCTCTACCTGTCCCACTGCTCCGTTCTGGAGACATGCAGGCCATCCAAACCTCTGTGAAAAGGCATGCTGGAAACTCCCAATGAATTAAATATAACCAGGAGATTCTGAAGTGCAGATTGGAGGCTAAATCCTGGTATTCCCACCACATTCAGAACCACTCCCATTGTGATAAAACAAGTCTCAGGTTTATTCATTTAAAGGACAAAGGGCACTAGCAGGCAGCATCCCGAGAGAAATACGCTATCCAGGGGGTACATCACTTACAGCTGGCAACTAAAATAGGATAACACTTTTGGAGGCTGAGTTTGGAGGGCACTAAACACCTCAGCTCCTACTGCCTTCAGAAGGACAAAGGAATGCACAGCGCTTCACAAACAAGACAAAAAATATCTATATACGTTGCAAGGACTAAAATGTGTATTAATGGAAATGTGACAAGTCAATGTCTAAAATGAATGGCTTGAGATCTTTATGAATCCATACCACCACAGTACTTCTGTGAGGTCCTGTTCCTTACATTTATGTTGCCTTGTGAGCTCCACAATTTGTATTCTCAGATTCTACCAGCTGCCCTTCCCTTTACTTGCTGAACTGATAATCTGCCATGATTTAAGACTAAAGATGGCTACTTTTTAAATTAGAGGTCAATTAACTCCACTAGTAGATGATGCTGCTTGTAATAACTGTTCTCAGTGGGTACCACTCTTCCTGTACAAAGACAGAAGATGAAATGAGGCCTCCATTGGCTCTGGTTGCTCTCTCGGGTACATGACATACAGCCCTGCATATAAAATGTCAAAACAGCCCTGTCGGAGATTCACTGGCTGCTAAAACTGTGAAGATCGCACAGCACCGTGGATTGCTGTTGACAGAAGAGCAGTGCCCAACATAACACATGCCTTGTTAGCAAACTGGAAGCCTCTCAGTAGTCTGGGGTGAGGGAATAATAGAAGAAGCCAAAGCAATGCAAGCCAGGCCTGCGGAGAACAGCAAGTGAACGAACCTTGGCGGAAAGTCCAAGCAAACCCTCAGAGTAGCTCTTTTTTCCCCCTCTTTCAAACTCTCTTTCGTCTGTAAATATGGGTAGTTTTCAATGAGCACTTCCCACCGCATAACTCAGCTGCTGAAATCAGCAGCATTGTTACCAGAATAGCCTGTAACTGGCACAACAGGCCTGTACGAAGCAATGGGAAAGCCCCACCACTAAATTTTAGGCAAGCTAGACGTAAGGTGACACTGACCACCCCACTGTGCCACCACACACCCCTCTGCGATCAGCTGTGTCTTTACTTTTTGCATTCCCCCTGGCCACAGGGCACTCCAGCCAGCTGTGGGACACCACAGGCACACCCAACTAGGCTGGGGGTGGGCGCGCAGGTGGGCTTTGGGCAAGGGGGGACAGTGTATTGCTATGGTTGGTGACTACAGCTTCTTTGTCCCTGCCTTCCAGTGCCCTCACAAACCACTTTCATGCTCCAACAGAGAGCTATGACATCTCAGCATGGCAAATGCTGGGTCATCCCAGGGAGCCAGTATTGCTTTGGCAGGGCTGTGAAACAAAGGAAACATTAGCCTGAGAAACGCTTCTTTATTCGCCTCTGCTGAAGAAACAGAACCTTTATGGGCAGTGACTTTGCTTTAAACAATAACATTTGTGGATCCTGTTCTTAACCTTCTGCATCTGGCTTTCAAAATCTGCCCTGCTCTTTTTCCATGTGAAAGACTATGGAGCTTATTTTTGTTTTGGTGCTGATGTGCAACGCTGCCAGAGAAGCTCACTCAAGCTGGCACAGACTGAAGCTGGTGAGCCACCCAAATTATTGTTGGGTGGTTCAGTCCCTCTCTATTTCAAGAAGCCTCTGGGTATAATGACAGGAAGCTTGCAGGCAATTTTAAGCCAAACCTCAGAGAAGCTGGCATTCTGTCTGTGTTACACACTCCTTATTAAAAGCTGTCCAGTCCGGATTCTGGGTGGAACTTTGATATCTGCATGGAGTAAAGAATAAGGGGCACGTTTGCAAAATCAATTGTGCAGTTTTTATATTTACTGCACGTTTACCACATATGTCATTTATTACACAGTGGAAAACCGTTAAATGCACAGTAGTTGTGCCAAGTGGCATTATGCTTTTAACAGCTTTATTCGTTTAACAGCTCCAGTTCTCATTATATTTTGCCATGTGGTACATGAGATTTTTATGCATTTAACAGTTTAAGAGGGTTCCATGGTATTTTCCTTTTATGTATTTAATACTGTGCCTGGGATTTTGTTGGGGGGCAAAGGGATTGTGAACTGTAACCCCTGTGCCCTGACAAGAGAAAGCAAGAGGAGAAAACAACAACAAAAAAAAAGATTAAATGAGAAAGGAAAAATGGATTAGACCTCCATGTGCCAGGGTGCAAATACCTGTAACAAGGACAAGGCTCTTCCCTGTGCTTTGGTAGCCTTTGACGCTTTGCTTATATGCCTTTCAACTTCTTATTTTACATCAACTTTAATCACTACAATATTGTTTTCCTGCACAGAGGGAAATTGGATATTTCTCGATATTTCTATCCTCTCACAGACACATTTGTGCACTTTTGTGTCCATATTGATGCCCTCTCCTAGCACAACAGAGTAATTTTATCCAGGATCAGAAACAGCTCTTTTCACACAGAGTAAACAATTCCTTCCAGTGGTCTCCAATCCATTTGCTGCCCTTCCTACAAGAGAAGTCTGTCCTCCTTTCTACATAATCCATTATTGTATATTATATTTTTTTAAACAGTTGGATGAAATTTTTAAATTACTGGATTCTCTTCAACAATTTCACCCCGAAGTAGGTTCACCCACATGTATTTTTTACACCCAAGGTGAAACTTAATCTAGGAGAATACACTGCAGTGCCCTCTCATCCCTTTTTGTAAAAATGATTGGATCTGATGTGAATTATTCACATGGCAATACCATATGCAGCACATACAAGAGGGAAAAAAAAAGAAAAAAGGAAACACCTGCCTAATATGCAGTTTCCCATTGCCTTCCTTCAGTTAATTACTTAAGAAAACAGTTTCTTTACCTGTCAAATGACAATGATACCGTTATTTTGGAAGGTCCTTGTCCCACCAATAGAAGTGTAAGTTATATACCACAAGAGGGAAAAGACATACGCATTTCTACAAAAGGAGGGAAAAAGCCTGGCTGTGAGCTGGTCCTTTTCCCAGCCTATTTTAAAAGGGAAAAGGAAACCACTTACGTAGGCAAACACCAAAAAAACGACATGTTCCCCAGTATTTTTACTGGTGGGAGGAGGATATGGGTCTAGTTCCAACCCTAAAGTTTGCTTTAAAAACAAAATCCCCAAAAGCCCCGCAACAACAAAATTCCCTCTACCACTCACCTGACTTTTATTGGCAGCCACTTTGGCAAACAGAGCTTGAGATACCTTGGCCCTTTTCATCTCCTGTTGGATCTCGTCATAAATGGCAGCTGTGATGTTGACGTTGGCGCCGTCCGCCTTAATGGGGAGGTCTGTTGTTGGTGTCGAGGTTTTGGCCTACCAAGAGACCATGAAAATAATAATTTAAAAAGTGCTGCTTTCAGCCCAGCCATCTGTGCAGAAATTATCAAAGGATTTCAGTCAGCTGATGCCAAACTGCATTAGCTACAGAGGGACACTTCCTGTCCATTATTCTAATCAGGTTAATTGTGATTGGAAATAATTGCAGTGCATTCCTATAGGACATGCAAGGCCCTGTCAACTCTCCCCCTCTCCCTCTCCCAGCATGTTTATTGAACAGCTCAACAACACGATAGGTAGCTGGGGCGCTTGGCTGCAGGCAGTTGCTGAAGTTTTTGCTCTGCCAGCTAGCTGCTACAGCACAGACACCAGCCTCTACCTTCTTCCCCCCTCTCTAAAAGTGGCCTACACCTTGGAGGAAGAGCCAATTCTCCCAGAAAAAATGAGTAAATGGGTAGAGGTCTCTAAATAATAAATTATTACTCGATTTAATGCACTCCCTCAAGTCTCCCTCATCCTTTATTAAAACTATATGTATGTCATTTGAGTATGTATGGTTTCCCAGCCTTATCATCATTATGCTGGCCAGAAAGTCACCTAATTTCACCTAGGAAATCAGTGGAAATGAAAAAAAAAAAAATCATTTCATAAAGCTGGGCTTTGGCATGCCTTTGATGTGCTGCCCTCATTCTCCTAAACTCATATTGAGATTTTGTGTATTCCACTGCACTCCTTTTAATTGAATGATTTCCCATCAGCTTCTGTGACAAATGAAGGACAATAAAGGATGCTGCCAGTACTTTCCCCAGGCTGGACTACCCCTACAAGGCTGCTATCAGTACAATTCTGCAGGCTCCTACAAGATTTTTATTTTAAAGCCCCTTCACCACGGCCATCCTCAGATGATGGAGGCTGGCAAGGGAGTGATGGCAGCACGATGCTTGCTGAACACTCGCACCAGCAGCCCCTTGGAGTGACAGATCTCATTTGCTTTCCTGAGGTCAAAGAGAAGGGATGCTGGGGCTGTTCCCTGAACTCTTATATCTTTTAGGGGAAATATATAGGTTACTGACATAAAATCCCTGTTTTCTCCTGAGACATAAAGGTCTTAGGAAACAAACCAAGCTAAGTTGCAAAGCTCATACATCCAGACATATCCAAATCTCCCATAAACTTCGATGATGTTCAGCTAATTGGCCCAATTATAGATCTTTTCAGCTGGCTTCTGTTTTTGCACCAGATTTGAAGGCTGCTAGAGTACATCTAACATTAATTTTTAACTAGGCAGACATGCCCAAATGCCTATTTGTTAATGAGAAGGTTAACTAGGCAAAACCAAGCCTTCTGAACTTCTTTTATTTTGCTCTCCTCCAAATCTTCCTATCCCTAACATCTTTTCTGCACCAAGGCCCATGTTAATAATGGAGACAAAATCCAATCAAGACAACAATATAGACCAATCACTCTTCCTACTGCTTCCAGATCAAGCTTCCATCAACCTACATCTCCTCTCTTGCTGAAGCCAGTCTGAAGGGGGTCAGGAGCAGCCAGCATCAGATGCAGCAGCTCACTGAGCACAACCACATAGTGCTATGTTGCGCAGTGCCCAACTGAACATGTGCCCCTGGCTCTGCAAGTGCCCCCCTTCTGCCTTAAGCCTGCCCTGGCTCATTCCCTGCTTGTTTTGAGACAGCAGTGCTGGCAGCACAGGACCCATGTAGAAAGGGACCAAGACTGGTTCTGCCTCTGCTAGGGACAGCTGGGGCAGGCCGGAGCCTCCTGCACCCCTGGCACCACAGGAGGCCAGGGCCCGACTTGGCTACAGGCCCTGAGCAGGTACAGCCTGATGGATGGACCAACTGGGATCATCACAGATAGATAAGAGAGAGGGCAATTGTGGGAAACATAGGAAAACAACAAATAGATCATGGGAAGGAAGAATACTGTCCAAATCTGTCAGGATTCATTTACTGGAGCTTAATTTTACAGAAGGCATTGCAGGGCTTTGAACAGTATAAAAAAAGCCTTCCCAGTTGATGGAGCCTTTGGCTAGCTCAGCAGCTGAGGTCACCACAGCCCCAAAGGTCGTTACGGAGGTCTGAGATTCTGAGAAGAACAAAATTAGCATGTAAAAGAAAGTTTCAAAATACAGCTTCATCCTGCATGGGTCCCCTATGCTGCTAGCTCTGCAGCCAGAAGTCAGAAACCAGCCTGCCCTACACGCCCTGAAAGCCGGGCCATTTCTTATTTAATCACCAAAACAGGTAGGAAAGTATCACAGCTACCACAATAGAGTGCTTGATGCTAGAGGCCTAGACTCAAAACTGGTCTTGATATTAACTAGACGTTTGCCATTATTGAAATGTCTCATTGGAAATGGTGAAAGAAAAGGAAAAAAAAAAAAGGTTTTGTAATCACAATGCCAGAGTGCTGAAATCTCAGCAGTAACTGTTCATCTTCCGCAGTGAGGAGAGAGCTGGCTACATGTATGCATTAACCTTTAAAAGCTCAGAACCCCTTCCCCAAAGTACTTGCATCACTTGCTGCATCAATCTGCTGCTCTCACCTCCACGCTTGTCCTGGACAGCATCTGCCTGTGCCTGGGGAGAACCCGTGAGGGGGCTTCAGGGCTGACTCTGAGTAGCAGAGAGTTGAGCTGAGTTATGCCACGTGCTCATGCACCTACCTCTACAGCTGCCCTAGCACTTACTGATATGCTACCCAGCACACTGAAAAATCATTCCCAGAAGTATTGCCTCAAGAGATTGGTATCTATGGAAACCATACTTCCAAATGCCATTAAATCAACTTCTCCAGCACTGTAACATAACTCTTGAAAGGCCAGTACAGTTCCTCTTTACCAATAATCACCACTACCTCCAAAGCACTGTTCTCTGGGGTATATAACATACTCTCCTTGGATGGTGATTCTTCAGGGAATTGCTGCGCTGTGCATGAACAGGGTATTTGTCTCATCAGGACTAATACCGGGCATATGGGGAAGCACAGTATCCATGCTGCTTGCCCAGGAGCTGGGAAGCAGCCTCATTTGCAGAGGTGTCCAAGTTGTCAAAACAGCACCTGTGCTGACTAGTGCTGGCCCTCAGAGGACTGGGGAAATTTTATCCAGTGGGCACAAGAGAAGTACTGGGTACACAAAGGTTTCTGTGTCGCTTTTTGTGATTAAAAATCTCACAATATTCCACCAGATTCTCCAATAAAATAAGGCAAGGACGGGCTGCTTTATACTTTTACAGTATGGTTTTCTAACAGTGCTTAGCTCTTAAAAATGAAAGTAAATTTTCCTTTATTTTAAAGCTGTGGTGAACATGGGAAAAAAATGTTATTTTGACAAAGAAAAGAGCTGGAGTGACTGATTTGACAGAGATTGGATTTTTATTTTCACCGGACTGCACCTAAGCTGTCCATTTCTTTCTGTTTTGTTGTTTGTTTTGTTGTTTTTTGTTGTAGCAGGAATAAACTAATCTTTTCTTGTAAATATAAATGCATAAAGAGGATACACTACTTAGATGCTAAAATAGTTCTCCTTTTTTTTTTTTTTTTTCCACAGTGTTGTGGTTTAACCCGGCCGGCAGCTAAATACCACACAGCCATTCGCTCACCCTCCCTTCTCCCTCTCTGGGATGGGGGAGAAAAACGGGAAAGTGAAGCCTGTGAGTTGAGATAAAGACAGTTTATTAAGACAGGAAAATAACAATAATAATAACAATAATTATGATAATAGTACTACTACTAATAATAATGTGTACAAAACAAGCAATGCAAAATGCAACTGATCACCATCAGTGATGGATCACCATGCAAGTGATCACCATCAGTAGGCTGGACCGATCCCCAAGCAGCCGCCCCCTCCCCCCCCCCCAGCCAGCCACCCCTATCTATTGTTCAGTAGGACCCCAGATGGGATGGAATACCCCTTTGGCCAGCTTGGGTCAGCTGTCCTAGGTCTGTCCCCTCCCAGCTCCTGCTGCACCCCCAGCCTGCCTATTGGCAGGACAGAGCAAGAAGCTGAAACGTCCTTGGCTTGGTGTAAGCACTGCTCTGCAACAACCAAAACATCAGCATGTTATCAGCACTCTTCTCATCCTAATCCGAAACATAGCATCCTACCAGCTACTAGGAGGAAAATTAACTCTGTCCTAACTGAAACCAGTACAGACAGAAAGGTAACCAAAAAACAAAACAAAACAAAACAAAAAACAGTTATACAACAATGAATTTTGCATACAAAAATTCGTCATCAAATTCAGATTGGCAGAATATGCTTGCTGTCAGTGAAAACAGTTCTTTATATCATGTATAGTGGTGAAGTGCACCCAAACCAGGGTTAAACAGAACGTGCTCAACAGTTTCTACAAAATCAGCACACCTTCCATAAGAATGATTAGTTTGCATTCAACCCCCCACTCCAACATGCTTACTTCTTTTTAGCAGCTGTGGCTCCAGAATTCAGTATGCAAAATGCTCAGTAATACTATTACAAGAATGGTCAAAACACACACAGCCTGAGCGAGCACTCAGAGGCTTTGCAGACTACCTGACTGTGGAAGCACCAAAGCAGGAGGGTTTTTCAGGCCTGTTTATGAAAGATCAAGTGCTAGAGCTGAGCTGTCATGTTTGCACAACTAGAAATTTCAAACTCAAGTCAGACAAATATCATGACAAGAGCTGATCATTGTCCCTGTGCAAGCACCCTCTCTTTTTCAGAGTATACCTCTGGGACTGCAAGCAGCCAGGTAGAAGGGTAGATACCCCATAACAGTGTATTATGTGGAGATTTTTTCTTAGTGCAAAGGCACAACCTATTCAGGGAAGTGGGTGGCGACAGCACATTAATAAACACACATAGTTAAATCAGTGAGGTGACTTAACTGGTTTGAAACTGTAAAGCATCATCTCTTGTCCCAGCGCCCTGCTCATCTCTACTTTCAGTACTTCAAATAATTACTAGTGTAAACCTGTAACTCTAGGACCATCATTTCCTATGCATAATACAGAATGCACTGATTTCTAGCAAAGGCTATCTAACCCACTATCAACTCCTGTTCACTACACACATTTTATTGCAACATATATGAAACTCTTCATAAGCCCCAAAATTTCCTGTGTTCTGCAGAACCTAACAGACAAACCTAAGACTAAAAATTATGTAAGTAGTCTTTCCATAATGCAGTCTGCAGCAGGCATTTAGTGAACATATACGAACAGCCTATATGTAAAGCCCATATGCACCCTTGCAAGTATTAATGTCACATACATTCTTCTTTGTGTTTATGGCATTGATCAAAGCTAGAATCATTACTACGCCTTGCTGAAATCCAACAAACATCTCTTAAGAGCCGCTACAAAACCTTACCAAAGGATTTCCACAACTCACCTGGCTGAAGGGAACAACAGACAGAGGAAGGGCAGAGAGGAATACCTTCCCTGAACTAATCAAAAGGACCACACAACAAACAGGTAACGAGGAATCATATCTTACCTGGGGGGTTCTGGAGGAGCTTGGGCTGCTGGCTGCTGAAGACACCATGCTCACGTTGGGGTTCATACTCCTTTCTCTCTCATCCTGATAGATACGATCACGCTCTGAGTCAGGCAAGTTGAGGAAATTCTGCATCGCTCTCAAGTTTACCAGCAGGGACTGGGAAGCAGTCCTAGGGTCTTCTTCCTTACGCAGGATCTCAGACAACAAGCCCTGGTTAAAAAAAAAAAAAAAAAAAAAGTCCAGTCGTGTTGTTGTTGGTTTTTTTTAAATTTGTTTAGCGTAACCAGCTGGGTAGCAATATTGGGAACCTACATCAGAATCTCATGGTCTCTCCCAGAGGGGATATTTTGTGTTTGTCTTCTAGGGGCTGGCGTTTATTCTGGGACAGTCCTATTCTGGCACTGTAATAAGCATGTGAGCATGGAGATGCTAGATATGAAAGCAGGTACACCAAGTAGAAGAAATTACAGTTACCACCAGGTGCTTGCTGCAAATATTTTAGGAGCTGTTATATGTCTCTGTCTCTCTCTCCCTCTCTCTCTGCTTTTACTTGATGCTGGGAACACTTGGCAGTTTTGTTCATCTTTGACAAATCTGCCAAGCTTGGTAAATTTAGTTCCGACATTTAAGCTGTGCAGGAGGTTTATAAAGAAAAATGTTTGGCTGGGGTTAGATGTTACAGTCCGTTCATTTTGGTTTGGACAGTTGTTTCTGAGAGGAGAAAAATGGAACAAATAATAAAGCCTCAGATTCTAGCTTTAGTGATTTAACCCATTCTTTCACGTCTCATTTTAAAATACCCCAGGTTTCAAGTTGCAACAATTAATGAACACCATATTCTCATAGTTTTAACAAAAAGCATTATGCCAGGAGGTAACAAGTACAGTACTTCCAAAAAATAAAAAATTAAAAAAAAAAAAAAAAAAGAGTTGGAAAGATTAGACTACTATTAGAAGAGGCTTAAATCTAATGACAGGATTAAAATTATGCATAACTGTAAGCATTCAGTAGTTCCACAGCTTATCTAGAAGTTAAGGCACAATATACAAGCCTAGATCAGGGCTGATGGAAACCACCAGAGTGGAGTGCATTCAACCAGCTTCTCTGAGGCACCCCGCTACATTCCCCACTTTACAAAGGGCTATTTCACTCCAAGAAGCGGTAACAGTCACTTCCTGAACTCTGTGTGTTTACATGTGCTGGTGTACAACGAAGCAGAGAGGGATAATTTCTCCTGCCTGCCACAAGCCTGAGTGCTTCAGAACAGCAGCCACAGTGTCCAACTCCATGCGGCCGCCCAGTAATGACCAAATGCCAGCATTTTTACTATTTATTGATCTTATTGACTACAATTCCTGACAAAACAGACGAGCAAATGTGTGTCTGTATCTGCTTTATCTGTTATCTGCTTTTAAACATCTACATTGGAACACGTATGTGCAAGCTCTATTTCAGCAAAGTTTACGCCAGAAGTGCTCAAAACAAGCTCCACAGACAACCAGCAGGTAGGTTGCACACAGCTTCATTTTTTCAGTTCCAAAACTACAAAATAAAGAGATGGATTCCTGCTTCTATTTTCCTGTTGTTATCAGAACAGTTACTAGATGGACTGAAGTGGAAACTGAGCCACAGTGGGACCCTCTGACCAGAAATTGGAGGAGACGGCTGGCGAGAAGCCAGCTAGTGAAACAGGCCCATGCCAGGAAAAAGCTTAAAGAAGGTGTGGTGCTGGGCAGGCCCTGGCCTTGCTTCTGTGACTGTCTGCAGCCGTGGCATAGCCGCATGCTCATACCCAGCTTCTTCCTCAGAGTTTACCACCCTACAGAGAAGCTGGGGACACTGTAAAAAAAATTCCAAATTTACCAGGCTCCCACACTGAGGGAAATTAACAAAAACAGGATATCTCAGAAGCCTGAACCCGTGACTTGAAGCATTCCAAGATCAATACAGAATGTCCCTATTAGAATTTCACAGAATCACAGAATTTCTAGGTTGGAAGAGACCTTAGGCTCATCGAGTCCAACCTCTGACCTAACACTAACAATCCCCACTAAACCATATCCCTAAGCTCTACATCTAAACGTCTTTTAAAGACTTCCAGGGATGGTGACTCCACCACTTCCCTGGGCAGCCTGTTCCAATGCCTAACAACCCTTTCAGTAAAGAAGTTCTTCCTAACACCTAACCTAAAACTCCCCTGGCTCAACTTTAGCCCATTCCCCCTTGTCCTGTCACCAGGCACGTGGGAGAACAGACCAACCCCCACCTCACTACAGCCTCCCTTGAGGTACCTGTAGAGAGCTATAAGGTCAGCCCTGAGCCTCCTCTTCTCCAGGCTGAACAAGCCCAGCTCCCTCAGCCGCTCCTCGTAGGACTTGTTCTCCAGGCCCCTCACCAGCTTCATCGCCCTTCTCTGGACTCGTTCGAGCACCTCGATGTCCTTCTTGTAGTGAGGGGCCCAAAACTGAACACAGTACTCGAAGTGCGGCCTCACCAGAGCTGAGTACAGGGGGACGATCACCTCCCTAGCCCTGCTGGCCACACTGTTTCTTATGCAAGCCAGGATGCCGTTGGCCTTCTTGGCCACCTGAGCACACTGCTGGCTCATATTCAGCTGACTATCCACCATCACTCCCAGGTCCTTCTCTGCCTGGCAGCTCTCCAACCATTCCTCTCCCAGCCTGTAGCTCTGCTTGGGGTTATTGCGCCCCAGGTGCAGGACCCGGCACTTGGCCTTGTTGAACTTCATGCAGTTGACCTCAGCCCATCGGTGCAGCCTATCCAGATCCTCCTGCAGAGCTTTCCTACCCTCGAGCAGATCGACACACGCACCTAACTTGGTGTCATCTGCGAACTTACTGAGGGTGCGTTCTGCAGCGGAGCGGGGGATCGGGCCAGGCAGGGCTAATTTTTTTCCGGCATCGAGCCTACTTGAGGGAGCCGCCAGGACCCGGCAGCCCTCGTGAGGGAGGCTGACGAGGCGAAGGCGGAGCCAGCAGCGCCCCCTCCCCAGCCATTCAAAAGCAGCCCTTAGGGAGCGCGAGCGACCAGGAGCGCGGCGAGCAGGGTGTGGCGCGTCAGAAGGGAGTGGCGCGGCAGTTCGCGCAGGAAGGGCAGAGCGCTCCCCCTACACACAAACAACACCTCGTTAACAACAGCCGTAACTAGGCGATAATGGTCGCCACCAGGCACGGCGCGCTCTCCAGAAAGTCGGTACACACGCAGACCGACTGCCCGTTAAAAAATGCCGCAGTTCAGGTCACCGGATGCATGGAATGTCTGAGCCTGTTGCTGCCATCGGCGGGAGGCAGAGAAACTGCGTGCGTGAGGTGCGAGCAGGTGGATGACCTGGTCCGCATGGTGGCGGAGCTCAAGGAGGAGGTGGAGAGGTTGAGGGATATCAGGGAGTGTGAGCGGGAGATAGACTTCTGGAGTAACTCCCTGCAGGGCCTCAAGGGGAGGTGCCGAGGTGAGACTCCTCAAATGGGGGCGGACCCCCTGCCCTGTAGCCGTGGGGCAGAGGGAGGGGATCTGGGAGCTGAGGAGGAATGGAAACAGGTCCCTGCTCGACATCGCAGGCGATGCTCTCCCCTTCCGGCCCCACCTTCCCAGGTGCCCTTACGCAACAGGTTTGAGGCCCTGGAGATTGAGAGGCTGGTGTGTGAGGAAGAGGTAGCAAATGTTCCCAGGAGGATGCCTGGGGCGAGGAGGTCGACTCCGCGCCTCAGGACTGCCTCCACCAAGAAAGACAGGAGGGTTATTGTTGTTGGTGACTCGATTCTTAGGGGAACAGAGGGCCCTATTTGTCGGCCTGACCCTACCCGTAGGGAAGTCTGCTGTCTCCCTGGGGCCAGGGTCAGGGACGTTGCCAGGAAGCTTCCTAACCTGGTACGCCCCTCTGATTATTACCCCCTTTTGATAGTCCAGGCGGGCAGTGATAACATCGAAGAGAGGAGCCTCAAGGCTATCAAAAGGGACTTTAGGGGAATGGGTCGGTTAGTGGATGGAGCGGGAGTGCAGGTGGTGTTTTCGTCCATCCCTATGGTGGCAGGGAGGGGTTCAGAGAGGACACGGAAAGCCCACCTGTTAAACACGTGGCTCCGGGGCTGGTGCCAACGCAGAAATCTTGGGTTTTTTGATCATGGGGCACTTTACTCAGCACCTGGCCTGATGGCCGCAGACGGGTCCCTATCTTTTAGGGGAAAAAGGATCCTGGGCCAGGAACTGGCAGGGCTCATTGAGAGGGCTTTAAACTAGGTAGGAAGGGGGATGGGGCTGAGGCTAGGATTGTTGGGGCTGTGCCAGGGGGAACAATGGCAAGGCCGGAGGATAAGGCAATGGCCCAGCTGAAGTGCATCTACACCAATGCACGCAGCATGGGTAACAAACAGGAGGAGCTGGAAGCCATCGTGCGGCAGGCAGGCTACGACTTGGTTGCCATCACGGAGACGTGGTGGGACCAGTCTCATGACTGGAGTGCTGCAATGCCTGGCTATAAGCTCTATAGAAGGGACAGGCAGCATAGAAGGGGTGGTGGTGTGGCTCTCTATATTAGAGAGTCTTTCGAGGTTGTAGAACTCGAGGTTGGGAATGACATGGTCGAGTCCCTTTGGGTTAGGATCGGCAGGGACAACAAGGCTAGTGTCCTGGTCGGGGTCTGCTATAGACCGCCGAACCAGGATGAGGAGACGGATGAGGAATTCTACAGGCAGCTGACAGAGGTTGCAAAATCATCAGCTCTTGTACTCGTGGGGGACTTCAACTTCCCTGACATATCCTGGAAGCACAACACAGCCCTGAGAAAGCAGTCTAGGAGGTTTCTGGAGAGCGTGGAAGATAGCTTCCTGACGCAGCTGGTTAGTGAGCCTACCAGGGGAGGTGCCCCGCTAGACCTTCTCTTCACAAACAGAGAAGGACTGGTGGAGGACGTGATCGTCGGGAGCTGTCTCGGGCAGAGTGACCACGCAATGGTGGAGTTCACTATTCTTGGCGAGGCCAGGAAGGGGACCAGTAAAACCGCTGTATTGGACTTTCGGAGGGCTGACTTTGAGCTGCTCAGGACACTAGTTGGTGGAGTCCCTTGGGAGGCGGTTCTGAAGGGCAGAGGGGTCCAGGAAGGCTGGGCGCTCTTCAAGAGGGAAGTCTTAATGGCGCAGGAACGGTCTGTCCCCACGTGCCCAAAGACGAGCTGGCGGGGAAGAAGACCGGCCTGGCTCAACAGAGAATTGTGGCTTGATCTTAGGAGGAAAAAGAGGGTTTATAAGCTTTGGAAAAGTGGGCAGGCCACTAAGGAGGACTTTAAAGAAGTAGCGAGGCTGTGCAGGGACAAAATTAGGAAGGCCAAAGCTCATCTGGAGCTCAATCTGGCTACTGCCGTTAAAGATAACAAAAAACGTTTCTATAAATACATCAACACAAAAAGGAGGACTAAGGAGAATCTCCATCCTTTACTGGATGCGGGGGGAAACTTAGTTACAAGAGATGAGGAAAAGGCGGAGGTGCTCAATGCCTTCTTTGCCTCAGTCTTTAGCAGCAATACTGGATGTTCTCTGGATACTCAGTACCCTGAGCTGGTGGAAGGGGATGGGGAGCAGGATGTGGCCCTCATTATCCATGAAGAACTGGTTGGTGACCTGCTACGGCACTTAGATGTGCACAAGTCGATGGGGCCGGATGGGATCCACCCAAGGGTACTGAGGGAACTGGCAGAGGAGCTGGCCAAGCCACTGTCCATCATTTATCAACAATCCTGGCTATCGGGGGAGGTCCCAATCGACTGGCGGCTAGCAAACGTGACGCCCATCTACAAGAAGGGCCGGAGGGCAGACCCGGGAAACTACAGGCCTGTCAGTTTGACCTCAGTGCCAGGAAAGCTCATGGAGCAGATCCTCCTGAGAGTCATCATGCAGCACTTGAAGGGGAAGCAGGCGATCAGGCCCAGTCAGCATGGCTTTATGAAAGGCAGGTCATGCCTGACGAACCTGATCTCCTTCTGTGACAGAGTGACGCGCTGGGTGGATGAGGGAAAGGCTGTGGATGTGGTCTACCTTGACTTCAGCAAGGCTTTTGACACCGTCTCCCACAGCATTCTCCTCAAGAAACTGGCTGCTCTTGGCTTGGACTGGCGCACGCTTCGTTGGGTTAGAAACTGGCTGGATAGCCAGGCCCAAAGAGTCGTGGTGAATGGAGCCAAGTCCAGTTGGAGGCCAGTCACTAGTGGCGTCCCCCAGGGCTCAGTGCTGGGGCCGGTCCTCTTTAATATCTTCATCGATGATCTGGACGAGGGCATTGAGTGCACCCTCAGTAAGTTCGCAGATGACACCAAGTTAGGTGCGTGTGTCGATCTGCTTGAGGGTAGGAAAGCTCTGCAGGAGGATCTGGATAGGCTGGACCGATGGGCTGAGGTCAACTGCATGAAGTTTAACAAGGCCAAGTGCTGGGTCCTGCACCTGGGGCGCAATAACCCCAAGCAGAGCTACAGGCTGGGAGAGGAATGGTTGGAAAGCTGCCAGGCAGAGAAGGACCTGGGAGTGATGGTGGATAGTCGGCTGAATATGAGCCAGCAGTGTGCTCAGGTGGCCAAGAAGGCCAACGGCATCCTGGCTTGTATAAGAAACAGTGTGACCAGCAGGGCTTGGGAGGTGATCGTCCCCCTGTACTCAGCTCTGGTGAGGCCGCACCTCGAGTACTGTGTTCAGTTTTGGGCCCCTCGCTACAAGAAGGACATCGAGGTGCTTGAGCGGGTGCAGAGAAGGGCGATGAAGCTGGTGAGGGGCCTGGAGAACAAGTCCTACGAGGAGCGGCTGAGGGAGCTGGGCTTGTTCAGCCTGGAGAAAAGGAGGCTCAGGGGTGACCTTATCGCTCTTTTTAGGTACCTCAAGGGAGGCTGTAGCGAGGTGGGGGTTGGCCTGTTCTCCCACGTGCCTGGTGACAGGACGAGGGGGAATGGGCTTAAGTTGAGCCAGGGGAGTTTTAGGTTAGATGTTAGGAAGAACTTCTTCACTGAAAGGGTTGTGAGGCACTGGAACAGGCTGCCCAGGGAAGTGGTGGAGTCACCATCCCTGGAAGTCTTCAAAAGACGTTTAGATGTAGAGCTTAGGGATATGGTTTAGTGGAGGGCTGTTAGCGTTAGGTTGGAGGTTGGACTCGATGACCTTGAGGTCTCTTCCAACCTAGAAAATTCTGTGATTCTGTGCACTCAATGCCCTCGTCCAGATCATCGATAAAGATATTAAAGAGGACCGGCCCCAGCACCGAGCCCTGGGGAATGCCACTAGTGACTGGCCTCCAGCTGGACTTGGCTCCATTCACCACGACTCTTTGGGCCCGGCTATCCAGCCAGTTTCTAACCCAACGAAGCGTGCACCAGTCCAAGCCAAGAGCAGCCAGTTTCTTGAGGAGAATGCTGTGGGAGACGGTGTCAAAAGCCTTGCTGAAGTCCTCTTAAAGTCAATGGAAAATTCTCCAAAGGCAGTAAATAAATATCACTTCCACAGGCTCTCTAAATTCTTAAATTTCTGTGTCTTTTAAAGGATACTTAACTTATTTATTTATTTATTTATTTATTTATTTATTTTTAACAAGAGATATGCATCCAAAAATGAATGGATTTAGTTTGAAAGACGGGTACCTGAAAACTACTGGAGTTGACTCTAAGGCAGCTTTTTCTGCCCCCACCTTAGGCTGCTTAAACCTATAGTTCAATTTCAAAAATGGAGAGCAAAAATGTATGTGAAACCATGCCAGCAATTACTTTTCAGTGTAGTCATTCCCTCCCTATGTAAATCAGGGACGTACAGGTACAAGTGGGTTGGTAATGGCACTAAGAGGTATGTATGTGGCTGCCTGAAATACCAACTCTGGGGCTTGGAAGCTCTGCCTCATCACCCGAAGCGGTATATCATGGGAGAGATTTGGGGCTTTGGAGCCCTAGCTTGTGCCTCTTACTTCTAAAAGGATCTCACCCCTGTTTTAGGGGTGTAGCAGTATTTCACACTGCTGCTCAATCAATCACCAGGCATGCTGATGTATTACCATAAACCACCCTGGGTAAATGGGCTTGGTAATAAGCAGCAGTGATGGGACAACTGCCTCACAAATACCTGGAAAGAGGAAAAAGCCATGCAGAAGGGGAATTGGCAAAGAGTACTGACACCTCAGGTGACCAGTCCTGCACAGGAGCCAGGGAGCCTCACCTGCTAAGCAGGCACCCAGCCCAGCAGAGCAGCCAGCTCCTTCCCCCAAACTGCCACGCTTGTGCTGCACCAGAGGCAGCTGCTCACAGAGGGGCCGAGCCCTGCACCCTGATGCCCGTTCCAGGCCCCCAAGTGGGAGGTCTGGCTGCACAGAGCTGGTCTGCAGCTCAGCTGTAGTAGGCCGAGTGCTTTGGCAGCTCTGGAGCCATGCAAACAGCAGGACAGATAATAAGAAAACTGACTCAGAGGGAAAAATTGCATGTCCTCCTGCAACTAAAGATAACGCTGGTAAACAACAGTGGTTAGATAAATGAGCGATGGGGTAGAACAATAAAATAAAGTATCCTGAGAGCAATAACGTTTACAATAATATAATTCTGAGCTACTGAAGTATACACAAACTAACCAGTGAGCAACATTATAAAATAGATATTAAATAATCTGTTCAGCCTTTTTGTCACCTGCAACAAATTAGGCTTTCAATATGCAAAACATCTTCCTTCCAGAAAAACAAATGATCATGATTTCATTTAATTGTAATTTAATGAGGCATAATTTATTTTTTAAAGTGATATACACCAGGTGTGTGGTGAGGAAACTGGCCCAGCCAGACAAGCCCTACTGTTTCTATTTTTGAGAAAACCCTAAAGCCAGCCAGAGACTGTTTTCATTTCTGCAAATTATGTTTCTGCTTGAGGGAGTGAGGGAGGGAAACCCACAGCATTCGTACATTTGTTATAAAATTCCATTGGCTCATTCCGACTTACTTACATCTCACATATTTAAATAAATAAATAAGTAAATAAATAAATAAATAAAATAGTAATTTGCAGAGCAACCAACTCTGTAAACCTGAAAGAAGATCCTCAGGGACTAGAAAGTCTCAAACTGATTTTAAATGACCAAACAGATCTCTTCTACTCAACACTGCTTTCAGGAAACACTTTTGGATAGGTAGCTTAATAATAATCTTTCCTTTTCCATTCTTGGACATGATTTTTAAGCCAGTTACTGAAGAGGCAATGTACAAGTTTAATGCATGCACCCCCAGACAAGGACCCTGCTCAGGCACAGCTTGGTTTATACTTGGAACTTGCACCATTTTTAAAATTGCACACTGGATCCATAATTAACTTTAAAAAAATAATAACCAGAGGTGGAGAAAGCAGCCAAATTCCAATCAAAATAAAAAAGTATTTGGAGCTATTTAAGGTAGGAGCAATTTTGACAGTGTTTTTTTCCAACTAGCTGAAATCTAGTCTTTCAAAAACAAGCCAGCAAAGTCACTGTCTTGAGGGTTTGCTTTGCACTCATTCTATGAAACCCCATTTGTGAACATATTTATTTTATTTTTACTACCTACAGAATTTCCAGGACAAACAACCCAAACTTCTTGGGCATGGAATCTTTTCTAAGCTTCTAAAAGATAATGCACTACAATGTAGAGCAAACGTTATTCAGACTGACTCCCAGATCCAAAGGACTGACTAAACAGCCTTTGAGGCCAACACAAAGGCTTGACCAAAGGCAAGTGAAGTTTTTCTGCCATCTTCCCAAAGGGCTTTGGTTCAGGCTTGTAAAGGCGTAAATGAGATCTCAGTGGGACAGCAGACTGCACTACCAGTGAGCGAATGAAGGACAGTTTTGCAACAAGGCTTTTCAAAAGTAGTCTGGATTGGGGTGAAGAGGTTATGCTGGAGTGTCGCCCAGACCCTGATGTCCTGGGGACAGAAGAGGATAAGGGCCATCAGGCAGCAGGAGACTCACAAGCGCTGGCCAGGACCTCACGCCTGTCAGGTCTGGTGACTCAGACAGGAGCTGCACTTCCCCTCATCCAGACCTCAGCGATGTGTCCGTGAGAGCAGATACAACTTTAAAAAGGTTCAAAACAGGCTTTGGGCAATTGAAACGCTGGCCAAGGCAAAAACTTGAATAAACACAACTCACATGCTAAACCTCAGTTTGTATGTTCTGTGTAAGGAGATTATATATATATATATGAAAGACTAAAAAAGCATAAACACTTTTTTCATACTTTCGGTTTATTTGTGCCTCTCCATACTTCAGCTACTGCCAAGAGCAACAGAGAAAATGCTGAAATACTAGAAAAATATTGCTCTTGCAGTACTTAAAGCCCAAGCAGTACTTGTAACTGGCCATCTCAATAAAAAAGCTGTTCTGCTTCCCCTCAAGTTTAGATGAGACTCTGATCGGGACCAGAAAACATAGGTATTTATTCAAATTCAAAATCTGAGTCTTAAAGATCAGTGATACAAGCCTATCCCCTCTCAGTATCCCTGTTCAGCATGAAAGGCCTGTTTCTAGCATGGGAAGGCAGCACTTGGGGAACCATTGGTTAGCTGCTCATTCCTAGTGAACTACACTGAATTCTTACCTTCAGCATACAAACCCAAATTGATTTTGCCAGACTGAAATGACTGCTTATATTTAAAATTGCCTGCAGAAAGCTTGAGGAGGCAGGTCAGCCTGCAGAGCTCTGCAGCAAACGCACTAACTTCTCATCACCCTTCAAGGAAACAAAACGACTGCACCTGCTGCATTTTTCTCATGTCAGGTTAGGGTTTTACGCCATGACATCTCTGCCTCTTGGCATTAACTACATGTTCAAACTTCAAGACCTCCAATGTTGTCTTATGGGCTGAATAAGATACACTGACCAATTTTTAAAAACTTTGATCAATTGTTAAAAAACTTCTCTTCGTCTCTAAGTATACAGCACTGAGGAATAAACTCTATATGAAGGCTTCTTACGACTCCAGCTCATTTTCACCTACTGCTTTACTTCCACTCCCTTGCATCTCTTCCTAATTTCAGCTAGGACATGAAGCAGAAGTGCTAGAAGTCTCTTAGAAATGCTTATTCTGGCAATGTGTCCACTCCAATTTTGTTCAGCAAAATTAGTTTAGATAGTCATTGGAAATTTTTGAGTGGTTAGCCAAACCAAGCACCTTCATATCCATCCTGTCACAGTTTCCATTTAAGCAGAACTCTGCACCCTGTTCCCTGACCAACTCCTTCTGTCTCAAGAGGCAATGCTCTTGTCCGTTTATGCGAGCTTCAGATCTCAAAGGACTTTGACAGGTTTTCCATCAGTATAAACAGGAGACCAGCTGTCTTCTAATGCCCTTCAGTGCAGCTGAATACATCACATCAGTCCCTCTTTAAAAAAAATTAAAAAAAAAAATCTCTTGATCTCTAGATTCACTGCTTATAGACACAGCATGAGCCTCATTCTTAAACTCATTTAACTAATGCTAAAATACGTACATCTCAGGAGAGAGCTGCTTAGGCAGACAGCATTTAGAGGCTGATTTGAATAAAACTTATACAGGGTCCAACAATGACAATTTGATTTTTATTATTAAAAATGAAGCGTTTAAATCCTCAAAGAAAATGCCTTTATTGCATTAGTTTAATAAAGCCTCTTTTTATTATAGTATCTCTTTTTATTAAGGAAGACAGGATGTGCCTGTAGAGCTGAATGTGGATGCATGGGGAAAACCAGGCAGAGGAAGACCAACCACCTGCAGCCACAAAGTGCCACCATTTATATGACATGCATGTCAAACCTTTGTACTGAAATATGCTGGAAAATGAGCAAGACGCAGAGCTCGTGCACACTGTATAACTGTGCGTTTGCTTCCAAGGCTCAGGACTCCTGTGCATCAGCTGAGCAGGCAGCAGCCGCCTCCTACAAGCACACATTCTGAAAGCCTGACTCACATGCTACTTAAGATCTTTTCATTCAGCCTATTGAATACAATTAAGTTAATTGAAACTGAAATTTGGGGCAGTGCAAAACCCACTGTTGGAACAAATATCCCATGTACAAAAAATCTGCAATTTATTAAATTAAGCACTTCCCTTACAGACTGCCTTCTTTCCTGTGAGTACAACAGAACGCTGCTTGTGCCACATTACACATAAGAATAAAACAGGCAGGCAGCATGAAACGTTTTCATGCAGTGAGAGAGAGTTTTCTATGGGGGAAAAATATGACAAAAAAATCCCCCTAAAAAACAAAAACAGAACACTCGATAATTGAAAGTCTGCGCACAATGGGACAGGCACCATGGCAATGAATGCAGCATGAATGTCTCACTCGATACCAGGCAGAGCATTAAAGCTGCTCATCTTTCTCTCACTTAAGTCAAAGGAAAATTACTTGCTAAAGGAATTCTACCCAGGATTTGGCTCACAAGCAAGCAGAGATGGAAGAGTTAGCTATTTCAACAAAGCATATTTATAATCTTAAAAATCTTCTTAAGGGATCCAATTCTGTTCCCACTCCAGTTTAGGGGAATTTTGCCAAAGAAAGCAGAACAAGACACAAATGAAGAGCCATCAGCCACTTCCCTCCCTGCCTGCCTCCAAAGACTGCCTTTCAAGCTTCCTCACTGGCCACGCGATCTTAGCCCCCAGAGCCTCCAGCCCCCCCATACCTGACCGGCAGCATCTTTGCATGAAGGGTAGCACTATTTTCCCTTCCTGTGGCAGAAGCCTGGACTTGCCCCCTGTCACACCACAAGCTAGGACAGCATCCAAAACTGGGCCTGCATTTCCCTATGCCACAGCCCACCCCTGCAGCCAAGGTATGGCAGAATCCCTCAAAGAAGGTGGATCAGTTTATTTTATTTCATTATGAGTTTCACTACATCTGACGTTGGTAAGGCAGAGCTTCCCACTCCCTGCATTGTTACCTGCTTTTACCCCAAAAGGCCCCAGCAAAGCACCAGCTAAGCAGGCAGGAGCCAACCTGGGTAAGTGCTGCCTTCCTACATGCAAACTGGAAAGCCAGCTTCCCCACTACTAGCTAGTAAAAGAGGGAAGGAGCAGTGCTCTTTGGGAAAAGAGTTACATGCAGCCCAAACATGCTTGTTCCCCCAGCTCTCTTTGTATCTGGCACCACAACTTTTTCATTCAAAAAACCTCAGGTTCATGGATATTCCCAGTTTCTAAGACTGTTCAGTAAAACAAGCACTGGCTATTCGCCCAAACATTTTACTAGTTTTGGCTACTATGTCAAAACATTGGCAAAAAAAAAAAAAAAAAAAAAAAGATGCTTTAAAAAATGATATAAACAGAAAACACTCATTCAGTCTATAGGCTTTTCAGTCCACTGGGCACTCCCAATGAGGAGAAAAGCAGTTCCCTGGTCCAGTGATTTAGACTGTCTGGACTCCTACAGCCTGACCATTCATTCAGACTGCAACTCCATGTCCCTGTCTGAGCCTGCAGCAATGAGGAATGCCCAGTAAGCAAGGAGAAGAAGAGAGCAAGTTCATTTTCTTTGTGCAAAGCAGGATTCAATTTAGCTGCTTTAAAGCTAAGGATTTTGCAGATCACAGATCACTTCAGTAACTCCATACTAGCTAAAAACAAAACAAAACAAAGAAAAAAAAAAAGGGCAAACAACAACTAGAAAAACAAACAAAAACAACACAACTTTTCAGAGAAGGCCAAAGTACACTCAAGAGAGCATTTTCATGCACTTCTTTAAACCAGTCCTCTCTTTCCTCTGTAACCATCAGCACCTGCCCACTCCTTGGCATGTTACAACCTGTGATACAGCGAGTTTGGTGATAACCTTTTGGTTGTAACTTGAATGCTGCACTAGGAGACAAGGCAGCACAAGAGGGAGGCAGTACATGGAATATGCCCTGAGGTCTCCCCAAATTCCTGAATGTATTCTTCTCCAGGAGGAAGTCTGTAACCTTAAGTAGCAGCTGTGGTCAGCAACCCCCTTGTCCCACCTTGGGAAGTTACCCTGATTTACACAAGATGCACGCTAAAGCCAGGTAGGATTTTTTGGAGAATTCCAGCCATCTCTGACAACACCTTGGTGGTCCACAACTAACAAGGGGCAGCTGTTCGCCCTGCACATTAAATCCTGTGCACCCTCTGCAGCCTGTATCTTGCAGGCATGTCCTTCACTCCATTCTTTTCAAAATTTTGGCTACTTTTAGAAATGCACACAGGACATTTCCAAGCATGAGATGCATCTGCTCTACCCCTAACAGTTTCACTCCTCTAGCTGCTCAGCCCAGAGCTCTATTTCAACTGTCATCACTGGGAAGTGAAATAACTGTGCATTTGCAGCATCAATCAGACTTCCCTTCCCCCCCCCCCCCCCCAAGATCGAGTGGTTTTACACAGTCAAAAAGTACTGAATTCTTATTGAAAGCAAAGCTTTTGATAATGCCCCTTCTAATAGTAACTTCAGCTTACAGGTTGGCTGCATGTAAGCACTGTTTATGAAGATGCCTTCCATTTTAAGATAAAGATAGCAGGTATGACCACATAACTGTCAAGTGTTTGATGGGCCTCATCCAGCTTTCTGCCTTCCATTCAAATGAACCCACACCCTTGCATCCAGTTTTTCAGACCTGAAGCCAGCCAAGGAAGCCTAGCCTTCCACTAGTGGGTTACTAGTTTTTAGCAGTCCAAATGTAGAGAACAAACTATGTCTACAACCAACATGTTCAAATTGGTGAGCCTGCAAACTTCCAACTTACGGGTTGCAGGCCAGCAGAGCTGCAACTACAGCCAAGGATTTCAGCCATGGAAAACTCAGGTACAGCCAAGTGACATTATTATATGAACAAAAAACTGAACCTCTTTGCCCCAGCCATGCTGCTAACCACCTTCACCACGGCCAGCTTTCTCCACTGCCTCAATTGACCCCTTCCTCTTTGCGTGTATGGGCCAGAGGCCTCCCCAGTTGCTTTGGAAGGAGGGAAATGGCCAACTAAGCACAGGGCCAGGAATTCAAGCATCCCTTCTCTTTTGTCCTCTTTGCCTGCCTCTTACATGTCTCAGCAGGGCCTCTGGTCTGCAGCAGAACAGCCCCAGTCCCACTTCTTGGGCTACGCAACCAAACTGATCAATTTGAATAGTGCCTCACTGCAGACCCCAAAAGAGGACCTTACCTGTAGTACAGAGCTGCAGTGCTGCTGGCATACACTAGTATGCCTAAAGCCTAAGAGGGTGTCTTACAACAAACACTATTCTTATCATTGCTAAGCAGATTGTAGATAAAACAAACATGCTAGTGGGCACAACAATTTAAAACGTTTTGAAGGTACCTGTCATCTCTCTGGGGGGTCTATGAACTCTCTCTCTTCTAACTGTCCCATCAGTTGAATAAATAAACATTTAGATTCTGTAGTAGGGTGAATTAAAATTGTGACAGTGATTCTCTAATGATAATGTAAAAAGAAGGCACATAGGTTAGGTAGCCCATAGGTTAGTTAGCCCAAAGTATTTACTAAAAATCAGCTGTATGCACTTTGAGGGGTTTTTATACTCAGTTTCAAATAAATCTTAAAATGTTCATTTTGGATCCTTGTGTTTGAAAGAAACACTCCTTGTGGCTAGTTCCTAGCCAAACACTCTGTGCAGCTCTCCTGTGCACAGAGCATGCACTACGCTGCCAGGTGTTCAGTCCCCATCTCAGACTGGGACTGCAGTGGGAGCACAGTATTTATGACAAAGACTGAAGCACTTTATTTTCATGTGTGCACACAACAAGATGGCCACAGGCAGAAGGAAATACTGTTGTCTTAAGCTATGATTTTCCAACTTTTTGAAGAAGGTTTGGCTGTCTCACAACCATGCAACTCCACCTCTCTATCTTCCAGCCCTCCTTCCACCCTTCCCATACACACATGCACACATACATGTGTCAGCCATTTGTTCCGATGGATTTAGCCTAGTTTGGACCAAAGCTTCCTCTACTTCATTTAACAGATTTGCTCAGATGGAAGGTCTCGGGGGAGAAATAATGTTAGTAAGGGGCGGGGGGGGAATGGGTTCAGCATTGAGTATGTAGGTCATTGGACTTTAAAATAAATTAGAGACTAGTTTATCTATTAAACAAGCCTCACAGTACATATTTCATGAAGCTATACTTAATTATAGGCTAATGTGCACTCCAGGGCTACTGTGAAGAAGGATTAAGCAGTGGCCCATAATGCAGCGATTAATACAATTATTAGCTGGCTGGAACATGGCATCTATTCTTTGATGCTATCACGAGAAACGATAGATCTCTGTTAAGGTTGGAACTTGAAGTGAAAGGCAACAAACCCAAACATTTCCAGAGAGAAATGCACACATCTCTGCACCTCCTGAGCATAGGACCCAGCAAGAGGAATGGAAGGAGGTGAGAGCAGACCTGAACTCCACTTCAAGTGCTTTGTACAGAATTTGCTTCTCCATCATGGGTGTTTAGGAACATCCCACAACTTCTGCTATGCAGTGCACTGTCTGAGCTGTCTGAGTGCACTGACTGTCTGAGCACCTCTTCATACTACTTGGGGCGACAGCCTCTGACCTGAGGGGAGATTGATTTGAGTTGGAATTAGAAGCTGAGAACAATAAGGTGTAAATATGTACCTACACTCTTCTGCTACAGTGATGTTTCATTGGGCAAGCGCTATACATAAGATCCATCGCTCTTTTATATTAAGGCCCTGTAGACTAATGAAGCATATCCCTGAAATGAATAACTCTTTTTGTATGTTTAAGAATTGCCTGTTCTGGAATCGCTGCCATGGACTGTATAGTACATCTTACTATTTATAAGAAAAGACTAAGAAGTAAGTAATTTATTTCCTTTTATATAAAATTAGGTGTGTCTGATAAATTACAGTGAAGTGATCAATTTTTATTTTTTAAGAAAAGCTTCATCGGCTACTGCAACCTAAGGCAAATGTCAGTGAAAGGATAGGGGGACTGACACAACCACTGACACTTGCACCTTGAATTACAGACTCTACTTTATATACCGACCTCAAGTGTAAACTGGTTGGAGAACAGAGCATCAACATCCTATTTCCTGTTGCAGTTCTGTCCAGGAATGGTGCTTTGGCACCTTCTCAAAGGACATTACCTTGGGATGACTACTCAGTGCTGCTCAGGTCTCTTTTCCCAGTGACTGAGCTCAGTCTGAACAGCTACACACCTGGCGAAGTACAGTACTGTGAAGAGACATTGGCTCAGATCCCAGCAGCAGCACAGCACTCTCCACAGCAGTGCACAGGACAATGGCCTGGAGTTCCTGCACTATAGGTCAGCACTATCTTGCAGTTTTCTGTATTGTCCTGTACTGTGTGGTGTAGACATGTCCCAGATCAAAATTTCAGCCTGAAACTGAAGGCGGCTGAACAGAGGTCTACTCTCAAAAGGCAAGGTGATATTTGAAACTTATACCAAGAACATATCTACTCTGCTATCAGGTTAGGTACACGAGGAATGTCCCATAACAGTTCATTGCAGAAATTATCTTCCATGCTAGTCTATCAACCCATCTCCTTAATGTTGATTTTCAAGTGTTTGTACATTCAATATTAAAAAGGTTCAGGCATAGGTTTCCATAACTAAAGCAAAATCATAGCAGTATTTGCCCTCTTTCTCCTATATAACTGGAACGCAGATATGATCAGACAGAAGATGTGGGACTCGGCTGAAAGAGGAATGCATATGGGTGGAGAGAGAGCTTAGTCAAGAGCTCAGTTATAGTGCACATTACTCTTTGAAGAAACTGAAATTCAGTGAAACTTGGTGTTCTTTGAAAATGCCATTAGGTTTGCCTGACCCACAGACATGCTGCCAGTAGCCACTGAAGTTGGGAACAAAGTACATTTCTCCCAAAGTCCTGTTTAATCTGAAAAAAACACTGGATACAGGGGTACTGCAGTAAAGTAAGAACAAACAAAACATACTGCATCTGCTTTAGACCAGATTTCAGATTGTCTGAGTGTGGCACAATCTCAATCACTGCTGCTATTGAACACCATAGGCAGATGAAATGCTGTACCACTGCTAGGAAAAGATCAGTGGTCTCTTATAAATACCCATCTTTTCACTTACTATCTTGGGAAGTCAAATGCAATGTTCAGTCAGGGATATGCAAGGGTTGGGGTTTCCTAGACAAACAGAATCAAAACCTTGCCTCATTTTAAATACTATAGCAGAACTGCTGATTTAACACGCAAGTTGTATGACAGCTTTCTCATTTGGGGATGAACTTTTGGTTTAATGGCAGACTTGGGTATTACCAATCCAGCTGTCCCCATCTGGCTAAAGCAGAGCTTCATGTTCAATGACAGTGGCAAAACCCACCCCAGCTGTTACTACTGACCTCTCACTCAAGTTCAGAATGTGACATTGTGTCAATACCATCTACCTTGATTATGCTGGGCTTTATATACAACGGGTTATGATCCCAGAGGGATGAAAAGCTTTTTCAAATTAAAAGCAGCATTTTAAAGAGGAAATACTCATACATTCCTATGTAGTTTTCATTTGATATCCTCAAGGCTAACCCCAGAACTCAAAGTCATGTTGATTGAACATGAATGTTTTTTCTGAGTGCAGCCATCTTAGGAATTTAATGGAAAAAGGGAAGTAATAAAAACGTGTTCCATACTTTAATTAGTTCCCTCATAACATGGGATTTCCAAAATGGCAGTGCCAAAGAAAATCATTAATCCAGAAGAACATACAAAGGCATTGTACGGGGCAAGAGACAGACTCCAGGAAACATACACATGTGGCCTGTCTTGTCTTGCTGGTGAAGCTTATCTCAAAAGATCACTTCTGATTGCACAAAAGAAAATTGGATCAATATTTAAATATGAAGCCACTTTCCATTTCTTTAGCCTTATAGTGTTTCACAAATTAGAGACCATTCTTCGTGTGCTTTGAATGGTATCTGGCAGTAGGTTAAATGTAAACAGCCTGTCTTTCTGTACTTGCATTCACCCAAGGTACTCCAGGTGCTAGGCTTAAGCTGATGCTGTCATGTGATTATTTCAACATCTGAATTCCACTATTTGAGTGAGAAAACCTGTGTCAGATGGGTCTGCTGCAAATGGCAGACATCTTTTCCAGCAGTCAGTTTTCTCTTACACAGCCAGCCAGCACCAAGACTGTCTATAGGCCTATGCACACTTGTCTTAGTCATAGCCTCTAGTACTAGTTGTGTCATCAGTAGTGGTTACCACAGAAAGGAACTGAGAAAGTGACATCAGCTGCAAGTCACTGCTGACATCCACAGTCCCTTGGAGCAGATGTGGAAGTTCATAACCAAGGACAGGAACTCAGGGAAGAACTCACACCAGCAGAATTATGGCTAGAGAGCAAAGCTCAGGTAGCAGTACTGTGGTAAACAAATGCAAACAAACAACTGTTCCAGGAAGAAACAGTCTTGCTCAGTCATGACAATGAGACTGGGGGAAAAATGGCAGGTGGTTGGACTTGTTTCTGTGGTACACCTGCTGCCTTGATCTGCAGCAACCATGCAGCCCCACAAGAGTCACAACTTTGCCCCCTCAGAACTTCTTGATTATAAAATAGAAATGGATACCTGTGTGCGGTTGAATGCTACTCTTGCAAAGACAGCTTGAGACACACTGGCTCTCTTCAGCTCATCTCTGACTTGCTGGTAAATATCTGGAGAGACTTCCACCGATGAATTTGATGGTTCTGGTTTGACAGCTCTAGGAATGGGTGGATGGTTCAAGAACTGCTGGTTGATAGCTTGGGGGTGCTGGTGAGCCAATAGCCGGCTGACGGCAATCTGTTGGTTTATCAGATGGGCCATTGCTATCTGCTGCCTCACCAGTTGTGGACTGAGCTGAGGAGACAGGAGCCCAGGGTTTATCATTGTCTGCATCGTTGGCACTTGGTTTCGGATTGGAGTACTGTGGTGAATTTGGCCATGAGGAGACTGTTCATTAGTTTTTCCCAAGGTTGCCAGCTGGTTGATATTTGGTAAGTGCATGGGACGTTGACCAAGAACACAATAGTCTGAAAGGTTTTCTCTTTCCACTCTTTCCACTGTTAAAAGAGAAAAATTAGTTTGCTGTCATTTCAGTTGGCAGTTACAAGATGACCATTTGGGTAAGGTTTACTGCAGGCACATGACAGCACCTGCTTTAGTTTGCAAATCTGTACTTGCATAAAAGATTCACAAAAACATAAGCAAAAGCAGTACAAAGTAAGAGCAACAATAAGATTCTTTTGTACTTCTCAGGTTTCACCCACTGCTTTGGAAGCCTCATTACCAAACTGGTAGCAGGTTCTTCCAGCCTCCTTTCCTAAAAAAAAGAACTTACACATTTGCACTCACGCTGTCACTAGCTTTTGAATCTTTCATTAAATTGAATAACTATTAAAAGGGGTGAGTGTTTCAGAATCACTGTCATCTAGGTGAAGGAAAGAAACCTAAATTAGTATCCACCCACACCAATCCAATGGAAACCAGAGCATTCCCTGCATAGCTCATGGCACTACTTTTCATTGCAAACTCAGCAGCTATATCTTTTCCAACATAATCTCTACCTTGCGTCAAGTGTGGATAAAGTTATCAGGTATCATCAATTCACCTGGATGCACTACAGCAGAATTGAGTTGCTCGTGTGAAAGCATTCTACAAAACCATGCATGTCTTTGATTCAGACATGAGAAGATTTTAGAGCAATTGTTCTTGTATCCAGAGTCTCACCACTCTAAGCCTGTCTGGAAAGCTTGAAGGAACTGTGCATGAATGCCCATGTTACAGAAAACAGATTCTGATGGCAACCTTTTTGCTGGTTTATAGTGCTATTTTATAGTTTCACAGTCTTCAAATAACATTGCTTAGTCCAACAAAGATCCACTAATCTTAAATGCCACCATACTACAAAGAAAGAACAAAACACTACAAACCAAATGCATGTACTGCAATTATATATGCAGGTATGTCCCTTTTAAATACCTGACATCAGCAATACTGCAATATTTTTTCATGTAACTGCAAAATTAAGCGCACATATTACAAAACTAAATTTCCTCTAAAAACAAAACAACAAAAAAATTGAAATAGGAAGTAAGTTTTAAAAGTATGTAAGTAAAACTATTAGTTAGATAACTTTAAGTAATCAGAAGCCATTTTACAGTAGGTTGCAGATTCCATGAGCTTCACTACATGGAATTGGGTAGGTGTTTATCTATCCATCTGATATAAATGTGTCCTGGGCCCCAGTGTCACACAACTAGCAAACTACTACCTCATTTGTATGTTGCCCTCACCAAAAAACAAGACAGAATTTATTTCATAAATGCCATAATGCTGTTACATCTTGTATAATGATTAACAACTGTATAAGTCTTTGAACTCTTTTTTAAAAAACTTAATCTATATAAAGCTTTAAATATTTACACAGTTAATACTCAGGTTAACAGTTTACTGATGATTTTATCTGTTTCCTTCTAAATAGAAAGACAGCTCTTTTCACCTTCCAGAGTTAATCTCAGACCAAGAGGGCTGAATTCTCACTAGGGAGGGAGTCATGCCCAGAACACACACAAACACTCACCACTTCTATCTTTAGAGATGTTCCAGAACATCACAAGTATTGAATTTTAAAACTAAGTGAATTAGTACCAAAGATTTTTGTTTTATGTTAGGAAATTTTAACTCCCTCTGTCTATTATTTTAAAGAAAAAATACACAAAACCTTTAACCTTTAATTAAATATTTGCTTAAAAAACAAACCCTTTAAAATACATTTCTAATAAAATTCTTAATTCCATCTTTTCACAAAAGCCAGTGTTTCAACCCAAGTGATTTTTCAAGTGCTTATTTGTGCAGGATATTAGAACTATGAAAAGCAATGAATACTTGCAATATACAAGCACTATTGTAAATAACTGGCCATTTTGATACATTACACACAGCCTGCTAGAGACATAATACAGTATTTCAATTTGCTGAAAATACTGAAAATCCCTGTTCAAATGCTGCTCCCCATTATGCCAGCACTTCTCCCTGACAGCCAGTTTCACAAGGCTCTAGACTGCTATTCTCTGACTTTAGGAACAGACAAGAGATCAACATGAGCAGTAGTAACATCAGGGACGGAGCCCTGATACAGAGATGGCACATGCAGGCAGGCATGTGGGGAAGAGGGGCTGCTTTGTCACAGCTCAAGACCATGTTCTGTGTCATGGCCCATTCAGAGCGCATGTGGCTATATGATCGCCCGAGCCTCTCTGCGGTGAGCCTGTACCTGAGTAATACCATTAAATACACACAGTTGCCAGCAAAACCAAACATAATTACTCCAAAGGTGCAGTAGCTACTTCAGAATCAGGAATTAATCTCATGTAAATACAATAAAGATGTTGCTCAGTGCACATGAAATAATTGGAGCACTTTTCTAAAAGGAAATACAACAAGAACTACTTTCAGTCTCCATTTACACCCTTGGAGATCTAGAGTCCTTCCATGAGAAGCTTCAGGAGAGCTGAAACAATTTTTCAACTATTTTGCAGTTTAAGAAATATACCAAGAATAAGTCACTGAAACCAACAAATTACTACTTGTTAGAACACAAAAACAGTAACCAAGTGTTTTTGAAAACTTGGTGAGAAATAAATATAAATAACATTCACTTTCTGGGCTGAACCACATTTGCCAAGTTTCCACCCACTCCTGACATCAGTGCCAAGTTATAAACCCCTATAAAAATAAAGTTTAAGATGAAAAGGCTGCCAGGCTGTTAATTTTTGCAGTGCTACTTGCAATTACATTACACAGAGACATCACCTGACTTGCTTCCATAGGTGTATTTTTCCCTTATTATCAGTTCCCTTTTTCGATCACATTAGGCTATAGAACCACACATATATTACCAATAAACAAACCGGATTCTAGTCACTTCAACCACTTCAATAATAAAAGGTTACCATTAACAGTTACGCTGGATGGAAAAAATGTGCATTACTCAACTCCTCAAGCCTCCTTCCTTCTCCAGCCCACTTGCAATATTAGATTCCCTGTTGTTCGCTGGTAACTACAGACTGATGGGGGCTCTGCGAGGCCTGGACAGGGGCAAGCCTGAGACAATGCTGAGATGGAGGCTGGCACAGTCCTGAGAAGCAGGTCAGCTTGCCGGCAATGATCTAAGAAAAAAAGGCATACAGGAGCCACAAAGCTGTTGTGACACTGATGTTCTGCCTCAGATCCTCCTGAACTGGGTTTTTTCCTTTTGCGTCCTCCATTTTCAATATCCCTACCCCATTACAGTCTCTCTCTTTTCCTTCTTGTGTCTCCTACTGCTCCACTGTAACGGGGTACATTTACAGCCCACATAATCCTTTACGAACTTGAATACATTGATGTACAAAACAGTGAAGACAGAGGAGCAAGTCTTTAAACTGTGAAGGATGGGGCACTATGGACATGTGAAGTCTACGTTCAAGTATTGCTAAGAAAGCTCCCCTGCTAGCAATGCCTGTGCTAGTTCCACAAAAGCTAGTCAAGGAGGCTGTTACCTACCTCCCATCTGTGGTGTGACCAAAGCAAAAGACTTTGCATTTTCTCCCTGCATCGTGCTGCCTGGTATACAATTCTTCAGCATTTTCCCCTGAGAGCTCTTTTAAGCCAAGTACAACCGTACCTTTGTATTTCAGAGCCCACTCTCCTGAAGCCATACCCCAGGTAGGCAGATACAAGGTGTCTGGATAACAGGTACCATGCCTGAGCTCAGCAAGCAGCTCACAGAGTGCTCCATGATGGTGTCTGCCCTTCCTTTTGCCACAACATGTCACTGCCTCTGCAACAGCTGGAGACCGACATAATCCCCAGAATGGGAGCAGCAAGTTGTCGTGTTTTAATGTTCCTTTCTCTTCTCATAATGATTACCACGTGCGTCAATGTATTTTGACTTCATACTGAGTTAGAAACTTCCTGGATACAGCACAAAAGCAACCCAATGCAGCCTTCCCCTGTGTGATGCTCTTAACCTCTACCCAAATCTTCCTTACACAAACAACTGATGCAGTCCCCAGCACAATAGCTTGGGGTGGTCCACATGCAACTTTCCATTTGAAATGAAACTAGCTCAAGAGATTTAAAATAAGATTTATTTCTCCACCTTCCCTTCCCCTCACCCTTTATTTTCACCAAGCTGTTAATAGGAACATTCTGACAAAGAGCCTGTGGGGTATTTAGGGCTTAGGAACGGCACTGAACTGACGGACGACACTGGAAACTAAATTCCTTAGCACACACAATAATGGATGCAGCTGGGAGAGCAAGAGCTTAACATGTCTCCCAGCACTGCACTCCAGTGGTGTCATAGAGGACCCTCTAGCACCCATCACCCAGCGAGTCCCAGACTTTTCAGTACTATGGGCACACAGGCACTTTGCCCCAAACAGAACAGGAAGAGGCTGGTAAAGAAACATTTTGCAATATGTTACTAGCCGGCAGAACTGCCATGCTTCAATTGTGAGAGGATGTCACCACCCCAGGGTTGTTCTCCAGTGCAATGGCTTCAGAGCTTGCTTCTTTGTTTTACTATTTAAAACCTGGTGATCATAAAAGCCATTACCAGCAGCGGTAATGGCCAAACCAAGCTGGCCTGGGCCAGCACAGCTCTGTTTGTGAGTTTCACTATGCCCAGCACCAAACTTTAGATAGAAAGGTTCCCACAACTTCTCATGGCTTAGCACCACCCTACTCACCAGGGCAAGATCTGAACCTGGGGGATAAAGCACTCTCCAACACCACACCACCCTCCGACTCGGAGAGACGGGGCGGCTTCACTACTCCAACAAGGTGCCCTCTTGCTTATGGTACGCAATTATGAACTACTACTTGGTAAATAACAGAGCCACTCAGGAGCACAGGAGGTGCTTTTAAAGTGGTAATTCTGTATCTTTTCATCTATAATTAGGATAACTACTTATTTCTTTTAATCACAGCCCACTTAACCACTTCAGTGTAGAGGGCTGGTCTGGGGAGTCTCATTTTCATTCGACATCCAATCTTCATATTTACCCAAAGTCATTCACTGGCTTCCTTTACTGTCTGACCTCTGGCTGAGTGTTTGTTCTTGCAGTCAAGACTGGATAAAATGTAGGTTGACTGGAGAGGTACGCTTGATAGGAAATTGTAACTTTTAAAACCCTTCCCTTCCTCTACTCCTGCAGGACAGCAAATAACCTCAAAATAGCTACAGAGCACATACAGAAATTGTTTGGCCGCTGGCTGTGGGTAGCAAAGGCCTTTATCCAAGCCAAATGGAAAACAGACAGGAAAGGCCATTGTCTGTTCTCTGTTGTGTTGCAAATCACCCAGTTCCCACCAAAGCAAAAGTCACTATTTTTGTATTTTGGAAGAATCATCATAAAAGTAGGCCTTTGATTAGCATCAGTGTTGGGGAAACTGAGCAGAGTGAAGTAATATTGTTGCCTATCTCTGTGCAGCTGACTTTCTCTTGTCCTTGAGACGAGATCCACACCATCCCTTCCGACCCACAGATGCTAACATGCTTTCTGTCAATTCTGCTTAAACATAGGAAGTCATATTCTTCTGACGGGCTGTTCCTGGATTGCATTGCTTCCAAAGCCGCTTCTCAGAAAGGAAGAATATAATCCATTAATTAATTTTAGATTATTTCTGGGTTACTGTATAGGCTAAGGAGGGCATAAAGCAGTATGAACTCCATTCTTCATGTGGCAGAGAAAAGCATTACACTGAAGACGCTTTGGAGACCACAAAGTCTAATGTATAAATATTGGTCATGTAAAATGGAAAAGGAGAATTAGGGGAAACATTACTCAGAACTGACAGAAATGACATGGCATACTGGTTTAGATGGACTAATTGTCTCATCTGATATAAAATTATCTTGCTCCCTGTCACAGTACTGTGATGGAAGTCTGTCCCACTATTTAAGTACTAACCTTTCATGGACACCTCAAGAAGGAGGTGCAAATTGCCTAGAAAACCCAGACAACTGTGCAGTCCCTCTGGGAGATACGTACACATCCCTTCCTGACTCATAATATCAGAGATGATGAAAGGAATGAGACAGAACACAAACATCATTAAGACAGACACATAAACCCTTCAGATACTAGGAATGAACAGAATTCAACTCTGTTGTAGTGACAGAATAGATTATGTATACTATGAAAGCCACATGATGAGAGACAGTCACATCGCAGCTTTCACACCAGGAAAGCTTATGACTGTGTCTAAGCTTCAGGTCTTCCTCCCTTTCCAATCTAATCTCTACTAGTTCTTACTTTCAACAAAATTTTATTTTGAAATAACATGTTGTTTGTTCAAAATATTTTTTACATATCAAGGAAAAATTATTTTGAAATTCTAGAGATTTTTTAAAAAGTATTTGCTTTTAAAAATGAAGAAGACCGTTCTATATTCACTAAGAAAACAAAAGTGGCTGGACAGAAGTCGCAGCCTCAGTGCACAACCGGTCCTCACTGAGAATAACACTGTGCTTGGAACAGGAGACATTTTAAAACCATTAAGTTGAGAGAATGAGGTTACCTGAGCAGTGTCAGTTGGTATCCCTGAATTAAAAAGAAAAAAAAAAAAAGGAATAAAATCAAGTAGTCATAAGAAACTTCTGCATGGCAGGGACAAAATAGAGGGGACGAATGGCTGGGCAGTTTTTCTACAGAAATGCTTCCAACCTCTGTTGTACTGACATATGTTCCCTGCAGCAGCAATATCTGCAGCTCCAGCCACATGCATGCACATGAGATGGCATTCAGATAATTGACATATCCTCCTGCCGTGACACATCTACTATTAAGAGTGAGAGCCACTGATCCAAAAAAGCCACAAGAAATTAAAGACATTTTGCAAAGCTGAAATTTATACATGCATTTAATTTAGAGAAAAGTTAAGCTTAAGAAGAAGAAGAAAAAAAAAAAAAAAGGCATCTCTTTTAATTCTCTTTATACAGAGGAATAGCCAAGAGAGCCACAATTCATAGAGCTCCTGGAACACACTGCAGTGGGTAAATTGTTTTTTAACAATATGCACACACAAATCCCCCAAACTGGTACTTAACATCAGGGACAAGACTGGAATACAAAATTCTAATGCGGGTGGAGAAACCGGTAGTCAACTCTAACTCCTGCTGAAATGTGCCAAGTTTAAGCTTTTATTTAGAGAGAGATTCTACTTTTTCCTCATGTCTAGTACAAATCAAGGAACTTTTCTCCCTATAAAACAGCACAGCAGTCTACAGACTGTAAGAATGTACTCGAGTCAGAAACAATCTTTAGGTCCTTTTTGTGATCGAGATGCTGAAATGCTTGCCTGTGAATTATTCTATTTTCTTACCATTTTCTGTAAGAAAGTGAGGAAAGTGCTATTTTTAGTGAAATAAAAACAGTCAGGAGTATAAAAGCAAGCAAAGCAAAAATTACAGTAATGTCAAGAGCCACACAGCTGACCTAAATGACCCTATCTGGTTTAGTGCCAGAGCTGCAACTAATATCCAAATAGCACATGAAATTATCTCCTCTTAAAAAAATTAACATTTCTGCCTCAACTGGTAACTGGTTAGTTAAAAAGGTTAAAGGTCAAGATCTCTCTGTATATGTATATACATACATATATATACACATACACACATAACTAAAAACACCTATTAACATACACATATGCATGTATCAATAAATAGGTTATTTTTAAAGGTTAAACACATTGCATGATAATAATCTGGTGTGTCTTTTCATGGGGCTTCTGCAACATCTGCTTCAGAGGAACAATTCAAAACTATTCATCAAAGCACATAATGAATATTTTCACCAGACTCACACTGGCATTATCACCACGCTGCAATCCTAGGCTCCTTCAGCCTAGAAACAACAAAGCTGGGAACCCATCTGAACCCTATTTCTAACCTCTCTTAACCTAGAATGGCGTCTAGAACACAGTAAAAGAAAAGCACATTGCTCTGTCTATCCCTTATGGGAAGTAAGCAAACATACTTTCAAGAATGAAACAGCACACAACAACAATCAGTAATACTGGAAAAAACAAAGAGCAGCCAAAGCAGATTCTCTATTTAAGGAAGCTATAAAAGCTTATTCTTATGGAAGCTGGTTCCAGATCTATTGAAATAGAAATAACTGAGCCCTCCTCCTTTAAACAGAAGAGACTCATCATTCCACAAAAACTTTGAGACAGCCACAGTCTCAAAACTCACATCCACTGAAAGCTATATTTTGACAGCCACTGATGGCAGGAGCAAAAAAATGAACTGTTCTTAATACGCAGACAAAGAAAATATGTCTTTTTATTTTTAAGTTCACAGTATTTTTATTTCTGCCCTCTGCCTTCCTAACTTCCTCCCACCAAGCTAAGCTGTGTCATCAGGCAAAAAGAAAAGATTCACACAAGTTAAGAGTTTCAGTTGTGAAAGAATTCTGATACAGTGATAGTCCTTCTGATAAAAATAGAATGCATGACACTTGGGAAGTGAAATATCTATTGAGAAATAGAGCTAAAAAATATTTGAAATGCTATGAACCCAAAATACTGGGTAATGAGTAGGTAACTGGTACAAGTTTTATCTCTTGACAGTGACCTGAGTTGCATGGCAAAGTTCTGGCATAGTTCTCTCCATATAGAACTGTGTGTATACAGTTACTTACAAGGTCTTATTTTTATTTGCATATCTATTTGTTAATTTAATGAAGAACTAATGCAAGCCTTTTAAACATCATATAACCACGCACAAAAGGTTTGGTGGCACTCTGGCTCTGACAATGGTTTTCCGACTGTCCGTGGTCATGTCATTACGCTCCTTTCTGCCCCAATTTCTCCACCTGTAAAATGGAGGTAATGATAGTGAAAAGCATTTTTTTTTTTTTTTTGACAGACACTGAACCACCACTGGGTGTAAAGCTTACATTTTATTATTGTTTTCCTTCTAAGAAAGATTAAGCCAGTTATTCAAATCCTGAATTTCAACAATGTCAAATACCTTCTCCCAGCTTTAGGAAGTTCGGCATCTTGAGAAACCAAAGACATGGTTTTCAGATTGAGAGGACCATCCCTGTGGGACTGGGCAGCAGGAAGACAGCTTGAGAATCAGTGGACTAAGCCACTGCTGTACACTTATCATTACAGTAATAGTATGTAGCCTTTATTAAAAAAGGTGAAGTGTGATTCTTCATTCAAGTAGGTTTAAACATACCTAAGCCCTGTCATGTACACAACTGTGTACCAAAAGGTCATGCATCCCTCAAAAAGATGAAAAAAAAAAAAAAGAAAAAAGAAAAGAAAGTTGTTTTTTTTTTAAAAAAAAAGGCTTTGCACAGTAATATTACATTTATTCATGGTGTATATTCTGAACAATGCAAACTAGATAGCTTAATTACTGCCCCAAATGATTACACAGGTCCACAGGGGGAAGAGAAAGTTCACGGAAGAACTGTAAGCTTCTTGTTTCCCAACTTCTATATATTTTCCATTAGAACTGTGTAAATGTAATCTCTTTTTCAAATACACGTGTATTCCAAGCAGACTGAAAAGAGTGGACATGCTGTTAGAAATTCACTCATGTCCTTGCACGTATACCCAGTGGTAGGCTCTGAGCCAGGAGGAGACAAAAAAGTCTCCATCCTCACACCAGCAAATTGCAGGATCTGTCTGTATACTAACTCTCGTGCCACTGAGTAAACTGTGAACGTCTTAAAACCTTAAGGGGCTGGGGTGGGAGAAAAAATTCAAGCAGAATTTTATTCCAGCATGGTCTTGTCACAAGACAAAATTACCATGCTGAGCTGAACTAACTGAAAACTTTTTTTTAAATTACAAGCATAAATAGTTTAGCTGTCTTTTCGGTGAGTTCAACAGAATGCACACTGAGAATGTTTACTTGAGATTTCATACAATTCCATTTGTATATAGTTTTTACATCTGTTGCTAATGATATCAAATTATTGATTGTTCACTTTCTTATATTTATTTAAACATTAACTATGTACTCCGCAACCTGATGCTTTGCTTTTCTTTTTTCCAGAGAACTTTTTATTTTTGCATGGCTTCAGTTGTAATTACTTTGATCTTCCAGAGTGTATAATTATTTTAGTGTTTATTTATTTCTATGAGAAAGGAAAAAAGTTTGACCTAGGAGATCTATATGTGGCAATTTGTAACAGAATCACATAGCTTATGTTTAGGAAATCATGGTTTTGATTAAGAAGCAACCATTTAGTTCCCACTGTTTTATTAAAACTGACATTAGCAGATAATAGGAAACACATTTAACACTGTAGGCTGCATTTAGTTTGTAACGTCAATAAAGTTATTTTGAAGCGCCTTCCTATTTTGCACTTACCACAGCTCATGTGAATTGTTTTTTGCTTTTACTTTCTAATAAACCAGCTCTAGACTTACACATGGATATGGATGCTGGTCTCATTGACTCTAAATTAGTTTTATCTAATCTATCCAGATTATCCAAAAGTGAATTGTTGCATCATCTATGCACCATTACAGAAAAATTAAGGTTTTGTTTTGTTTTGTTTTTATTAAAGGAATATGTGATAACTGAAGCATGTAAGTCACTGATTTTGCATACTAACTGAACTGTCCTGTAGAAATATCTGGCTACGGAGAAGAAACAAAACATCTTGAAAAGAGAGATGATGAGAAATTGAAACTGCCCAAAGAAGTGCAGAAGCCTTCCTGTTGCCAGGGGGTCTAGATTACTGCCGTGAAGATCCATGGCTGTTTTTTCTTCATGCACCAATCTACCTGCTATAGATTCTTTGTTTTCTCTTCCACTCATATGGCTGATGAATCAACACGACTTGAACTGCTTTATAGCAGCTTGTGTTTACTTCACACATACCTTAACCTTCCTTTTCCTCCTCCTACTAACACACACACACACACACACACACACACACACACACACACTTCCAAACAGCAACGACTGGCTGTCTCTTTGCAGAGACTCTGCACATATGCAGAGTTATCTGGTAAACTCTTCAGGTTTGGATCCTTGACCTATTGATTGAGGTCTCATTCTGCTTTTACAGCACTTAACAATTTAACTGTGCACTTACTAAGTAAAAAAATAAAATAAAATAATAAATAAAATAAAATAAAATAAAATAAAATAAAATAAAATAAAATAAAATAAAATAAAATAAAATAAAATAAAATAAAATAAAATAAAATAAAATAAAATAAAATAAAATGTAAAAGCGTAAAGAATTCAATGCCCTAAGAATAGAAGAAAGTGTAAGCCAGCAGTGTGCACTCAGAAGCTGTAGTGGCATCTCTACAGTGAAGAACACTACAGTTAAGAGCTTCCAGTGCCTCTGCAACTGGCATTACACCCTTGCCCAGTTTGGAAAAAAAGAAAAAAAGGAAAAAAAAGGAAAGAAAGAAAAAAGCCCATCTCTCTTCTCCTAGAATGGCAAGTAAAAGCGAACGGTGATGACCTTGAAGCTGTTTGATTCCTTTGATTGTTTTTTAACCAAGAGGATATGTTAGAGCACTTCAAATAAAATTCTTTTATTAATAGATGCCATTTAGAGAAAAGAAACACTTCTGCATAACACAACCGCAATTTAGAGAGAGAAGAAACTATCCAGTTTATCTGGCACCAGGGTAACCATGAACTAAAATTTCCAATCAACATTTTTACTTCTAGCCTAAACCATTTTAACAGGTGAAAAGCAACACCTCCATTTCCTCATCTTCGTTGTTATCCCACTTCTGCCTGAACAATATTCCTTCCATCCCCAGGTAATTTTACTATAAAACATTCCTTTTATTTTTTGCCTAGTGAAAATCTATCACTACACAACCAAAGCCTGGGAATCCTACAGGTATGTGTCACATGAGCCAGATGGATATCAGAGGAAAGACAGATGCCTCAGAACTTATTCTGATATTTTACGCAATTATGTTTCATGTGTTCCTAATTTGAGAAGCAGACTCTTTATGGTATTGTTATGCTGATTTCTGCTCTATCCTATGGAAACTAAAGCTAACTTTCCTATCTCATGTATGACAGCTTTTTATGAGAAAAAGATTGTAGACTATTTTTGAAAGATGCTGATCTTCACGTAACTAAAAATATAATAGCTTCTCAAGAAGAACAGGACGTTACTGTATTTCTGCATAAGGCCTGTGAATCGTGTTATTATTTTCCTGGCCACTGAAAGGATCACAGACAAAAACAACAAAAATAGACGTTACCTTCAGACAATGAACCCTCCCCTTCAGTGGTGTAACAAAGAGAAAAACTTAAGAAACAAAGGAACAAAAAAACTAACATAGGGTAACGCTAATCTCCAGGGGTGACAGTCATTTGTAAAATGAGGAGGCAATTAGTACTGTAGAAAAGCTTTTGACTATTGCTAAACTTGTGCTAAAATGACATACGTTTTAAAACAAAAAAACAAACAACAACAAAAAAGTCCAGTACACACACACACACAAGTCCCTTCCCAAAGGAAAGGATGAATAAAAGAACAAACTACACATGATTTATGCACGTCACATCACTTTGGGTACTACTGGAAGGTGATCACACATTTCAATGGTGAGAGCAGTATGAACATAGGTAGAATAATTTTTACCACCTCAGGCATTTTACTGCCAACAAACTAATACAATTTCGTTGTAGAAATAATTTAAACAATGGACTATTTTCATCTTAACTTCAGTGGGTGCAGCAGCATACATTATTTAGTAATGTCTCCTAACAATTGTGTACTAAATGCTCCACTGTTATCCAGATTCTACATGACAAAATATGTCAGGAATGCCAGAATGCTTAGCAGTATTTAAAACAGAGAGCAAGGACACATGAAAGACAAGGTTTTAAGGTTTCATGAATATAATGCAACTAAGGTAATTTACACAGCAATCTAACTTTTTAATTCTGAGCTACTAGAACACTTCTTTTTTTCAAAACATTTTAGTTTAATTCAAAACACAGTTGATCTTTCAGCACAACTAAATGGGATATTAGAAGCATGTATTAAGAGGCCTATGTCTTCACGCTAGCCTTGTTTGTAAAGTATCAGATTAAATTTCAAATGTGCTCTGACTGTGTCCTATTTGTAGACAAATTCACTAATATTATTAAAGCTTATTATCACTTTTACTTAAAGCAAATAATCACAAACTGTCAGCAGAAGGTAAAGAACTTAGAAAGTTAGAAAAAAATCAATTTACCTTTAATCTTCTTGTACTTTTTGTACCATCTCCCAAACTCCTGGCACTTGGTTGCTGAAACATTGGCATAGTATGTACTATTTACAATGGATGAAATCATACTCTGGAAATACAGAAAAAAAGACAAAAGTGATTTTAAAATATCTTGCATAATTAGAATTTTTTCCAGGGTAAGTGAATGACATGCAAGTGCATTGCATGTCATCCATTTTTGCCTTTAAAACCAAAAAGCAGTGTCTGATGAGTACACAAAATTGGTTTTATTCTCCATTGTAAATACCCAAACATAATTACTCTGGTTCACTTATAAAGCAAAAAAGATGCAGTACCAACCTCGACTGAAACCTGCAGCACCAGCCGGAGGTGGGGACAGTTCTACTTTAATTTGTCCTTGCGATTTTACAATATCTAAACTTTGGCTGCATAGCAAAAGTTGGTGCCATGCTGGTGAACACATGCTCACTGCACCCGGGTGAGAACAAATATGATTTAGGCACCAGATCCTAAAGGTAAGATTAGATGCTTCAGCATGCATAATCCAAATAACGCTTTTCAGATGTCTCTGTTCTGCTTCCAAATGCAGCGAGACCACACAGCCAAGAATGAGGGAACATCCGTGCTACTCACTACAGAACAATAGTTAGGCAAATAAGTTAAATTAATGTAATTTATAGAAACATGTGATTAGCCCTTGTGTGAAAAATCACCCATAAGAGAAATTAACAGTGCTATTCAGGGTGAAAGTAACTATGCATACTATAATAGAGAACAGCCAGAAACCACAACAAAGATGAACAAAACTGAAGTATCACTTGCTTAACCACTGCCACTCTCTCCGCTCTTTGTGAATTCCCTTTAAGTGACTCTCATTGCAAGCCAACTGGAAGCAGAGAGGAACAGAGCTGTTCTGTAGCACCTGATACCCGTAAAATGGATACTTTATATGTGGGATGTTTCTGCCCATAGGGTGAGAAAGACTCTGGTTACTGGCAGTTCTTCTTTTTTTTTTTTTTCCTTCCTTCTTCCATTCTGAAAAGGAGGCATCTTTTTAGAAACAACATTTTGCTTTTCCCTCCTTAACTCTTCCAGGGTCAAATCACTCCCAGCTTGTATATGAGCTCAAGCAAGGAAATGCAATCTAACACCACTAACACACAGGAGCCAAAGCACCTTCTCCAGAAATCAGTTTTCTTCTGTCTTCCTTCTTCACTTAATAACAAAGCTAAGAAAAAAACACTGGCACATTGCACGACCTTTGTGCACAGAGATGAAATAACTAGCATGACCTCATGACTAAAACAAGCTATTTACCGTAGGTTCAAGCTCTGGCCCACAGGCTCCTGCAGGGTCTTGAGCAAAATGGGATCTACGCCATCTCTGTAAAGCTACGAAGCTTACATGTTGGCTTCCTCAATTTTAACAATGTTTTAAAAACAAAAACATCCCCTCTTCCCTCCCAGATTTATCTATCCTTATAACAATTCACTGCAGTGTCATGCAACTCCAGTTGCTCCTCAGTCCTGAGCCTGGGGGACTTAAAACACAATGTGAGCAAAACTGAGAGACTTAAGTTTACTGATTGGTGCAGGCTGGTATGATTCTTCAACACGTAATTTCACTTTTAGTAAAGAGGATCTTGTGCCTTTGCACTTTAACTTTTCCACTTAAAAGCTGCTCTGGTGCAGTGCAGTAGATCTGGAAAGCTATAAAGTCAGAGCCTTTTTAAGTGGCAACTTCAATTTCTAAAACCGAGATTCAATTTTCTAATTAAAATCAATATTTTGAGACATAAACCTAGCATTGTGGTAGTCAGCAACAATTCGTTCCCCATAAATCCTCCCTTGTTCTGAATCACTTTAATAAGCAGTAGTATTCTGAAAGCACGGTACAGTGCTAGCCTCTGCTAAGGAAGGATTTTGAACAAAGTTGAGCTAACTTCCTTTTTTTTTTAATGTCACTTTAGTTACATTTCCAGTCACTTAGGGAAGGTGGGAAAATTGTTTAGGTCTATCTACATAACAACCTGGCTTTGCTGGTTTTCTTCCCCAAATCCTCTAGCTCTACAATAAATTGACATTACTGAAAATGTAGGGCTATTAAGTATCATGGAATATATTAACCCATTAACCTTTATTTGAGAAAGCAAAGCTTAAGCTAAATAGTAAATTTAAGCAGTAAATCAACCACTGGCAAAAAATCTCAGGACAGATTCTGTTCAGCGGTTTGACAATACAGCAGAGGAAAGAACCGTAACAACTTTTAGACTACTAAAAAAAAACCAACAAACAACCCTCATTATTAAATTAAAAGGAATCCTAGGGGTATTTTTGTCAGTAATCTTGATGAGTATGCAAAAAGGGAATACATATCCAGAAGAGAGTGGCAAAAACAAACAAACAAACACCACTCACTAATTGCAAATTTCAAAATAGTGCATATCTTTCCCGTAAAAATCCTTAATAAAGGAATAGATTATATGAAGCAGCGGATATGTTTGGTGTCGTCAAGACTGCCATCTCAAAGGAAAACTTCTGGGACTTGAACCTGAGAAATATCCACATAAAGAAAATTTGGTGCAGTAAGTTCAAGGAGAAAAATATGCTCACATCCCAAAAAATCTTGCTCCAGCAAGGAGACAAAATACATGGTCAGCATTGAAATGAGTTATATAGTATACAGGAAAGACAGAGGTCTCTATGCAAAGATGGAAATGCTGAAGTAATTGGATTTCCTTCTGCCACACACACTCCCCCAACCTACCCTCTGTCCTCTCAGCTTGGTTAACTGGGATTTATTTGTTTGAACAGCAGCCTTATGCTAAGGGTAGCTAAGCTGCAGCCACATAATACACCTAGCAGAGAAAAAAAAAATAAATTTAAATCAAAGTGAATGATTACATTTCCCATTAGTGGCAATCAGCCCATCTGGGCTGCATGGAGAGCTCATGCACTGAGAAGCAGAGGCGGAGCACCATTGTGGGTGGAAGCGAAAGCTCCCCATGCTGCCCCTTTCCACTTCTGTACTTGAGGCACTGTGAACACATTAATAAGCAGCAGCATTTACTCTGCAGTTCGACTCCTAAGAGACCACTCTGCAATTTGCTGCTGTCAATAATATATTAACCACAAGGGGGTTGTAATGACATTTCACATTTGGCACGATATTTTTCTAAAACTGATTTGGGAGAAGGAATTGTATTAGAGGCATATTCAGATGATGGTAATAGACAGTTCCTATACAACCTTCCATTGTATCTTTTGCATTTTTTGAGCCAAAACAAAAAGAGACTAAAACTTTTTATAGCAATAATAATAATAAATGCTGAATTCTTGCAGTCCTGGTTCAGGGGTTAGTCACTGCTCAAGGTGACCTACAGCTGTGCTTAGAACTCAGCAAGTTTAATTTTCTATCTCTATTTAGCTTTGACCACTAAATAACTACTAGGGCAAGGATTCTTGCTGCTACAGTCCTGCCACCAGTAATCTTGTTAATATCTGTCATACTGATGTTATGGGAAGAACAAACCAACTACAGCATTTCTACCTGGTAGGCTTTGAAACTCAAGTGGGAGGAACAAGACTTAGACAACAAATGAATTTTGCATATGAAATGATGCATAGTTTAGTTATACTGCATATTGAAGAAGACTGGGCAGAGACAACCATACACTGCAATCATCATTAGCTGACCAGATTCCACAGATAATTCTATTTAAAGAAATTACACTTAAACTGTGTGAAAAGAAAAATACTTCCGTATTCAACACACTTATGCTCTGTGCATATCTCGAGTCGCTGCTACTGCTTTAGTAAGTAAGGCAACTTACACAGCTTTTCCTTAACCAGCCTTTCCATTTGTTTTAGATTTGCAGACCTAACATGACTAAGGAAGGTGAGGAACATTTTCTGCTGGAAAGCAATTCCTACCTATTGCAGAGACCTAAATTCTGCTCTGTAACTCACCTCTGTACCCCCATGCTTTCCCTGGAGTTGTAGTCATAAGACAGTGAGGCAAATTTGTGTTGGTTACAGATAGAAAGAATTCTTTTGGTTCACAGAGGCTTTGGATCATGAACTGCAGGATGAGCGTACAGTGTAACACAAGACAGGCAGTTGGATGCAATGGATTTTTAGCAAGCAGGACTTACTGATGTTTTGACTTTTAAAAGATACAACAAACAGATTAACGTAAGATTCTAATTAAGTTTTTAGAAGGTAATATACTTTTTGGTCCTAGCAAAGTTGCTTGGTCTGAGTGATGAAATGTTTTTCTGTTTTTGTGCGAAGCAAGGAGGCTTCAGTCATTAAAACTTTTTGAACCTCTGGTTATGACAATCTGAAGTACAAATAGAGCTCATGATATCTGTAGGAACCTGTCTGTCTTAGACATGACATTACTGTCATATATAAAGCAGTCATGGAGAACGAGACTATGAGTTTTTGTTCCTTTTTAAAAATAATTACATCTATGTTTTTATTGCTGTTCTTTAGAAATTGAGGCACAACTATTAAAAAGGCATACTTTTATATAAGTTGGAAGCTGATGAAAGCTACCTGTGGATCAGTAGGGGAGGCAGGTCCTAGTGGGAAGAAGCTACTCTGAGCTCACCCTTGACAATTGACAGTCCTATTGAAAAAGCTTCAGAAAAATATCTAGATGAAAACCCTCAGAATAGTTGAATATAAATCAACTAATTCTTAGTTTCCACCTGACAACCCACTAATAAGACCTGGTATACAAATAATATTTTTCATATTAATTAGAATTTTTTCTTTCTAAGGAAAACAAGAAAATGATTCAATATTCATGGAATTGTTTCCCCCTTTACCAAGCCCTTTACTGAACAAATACAAACGTTGGATCTTGGAAATCTGTCTTTCCCTAAACCTGCTAAAAACACTGACCTGTGAGAGAGGGCATTCTTTGGCTAATGTGCTCTGATTCATCTCTTTGAGCAGTTCCTTTAAGGCATTGCGAACTGTGGCGTGGTTCCACTGCTCTGCTGGCAAGTCTTCCAACTTTGAACAACTGTCAAAACAGAAAGCAGAAAGTAGATAGAAACATCATCTTCACAGATGCTTACTCTTTGTGTACAAGAGCCATAGACCTCTAAGCAGTGAGCACAACTTTATTGTTTCCTACTTAGCCAGCTCATCAAGGTATTTCTCTCCTCTTTCCCCTCCCCTCCAAGCCCAGCTCCCAGATGTGAAGTTCAACCAAAAGAATGATAGTACATGGCAGGAATAGCAGTTAATCCTACTATGATACTGTGTGGCATAACCATTTCCTCTGGGAAGGACCTCATAGAGAGCAAAGAAACTCTGTAAAGCAAGCCACAGAACTGGCTGGATAAAGCCATCCTCTCCAAACAAAGATACTCCTGCTGGGATAGAAAAATAAACATATATGCAGCACTGCCACTAACAAAATCACTGCAAAATAAGGGTCCTCACTGTGTGGAGCAGTAGGTCTGAAAAATGAATTTCATTGTATACAGGTTTTTATACTGCCCTCATCACTAAAGTATCTGAGAGCCCTTCAGAAATGCATTAAGCCATATGCCCAACATCTGTCACATGCAGTTCATTCTCACTTTCATTTTACAAGAATTGCACATGTAGTAAACCTTATGTCTTTGTGTGATTTGTGCCTCTTCTAGTTTAACAAGCTCATGGTCTCTGTCTACATACAGGGGGACAGACCAAAAAACATCAAACATCAACATCAAAAAGTTGGGGGAAGCTTGTCATTGCCATTGATGCCTGAGAGACTTAATGCATGCTCTCCAGTCAACTGAGGTGGTTCTGCTTTGTGCCTATAAAGACAGGCTTTACCCTCAGAGCTGAAAAGTTCAGCTGTGCTTGAGAAGTTCAAGTAGTCAATGACTATCTTTATCTCAAAGTCATGGGCTACCTTTTATTTACTCTGCATCTTCAAGCATTTGGAAGATAAAGAATGAGACCTTCATCTTGGGTTGACAACCTCTGTCCTCCAACAGGACAGTAGACTAGGTGGGCTCCTGGTAGCTCATACTTCTGAGGAGATGAGTTATTGCACTCCAGTTTTACAGCAGGTACAGACGTCTAGATGCTTTCACAACTATGCTGCAGAGATGCAGCCTAGGTGAGAGACAGTAACAGCATATAAAACCAAGGAAAGGTCTGTAAATGAGAACTGGAAACCCCAAACCCCATCAGAGATAACAGGAAAAAAATGTTGTTAATTGTGAGCTTGTCATTAGTCAGTGAGGAAGCAGCTAGTTTCAAATTCCAAACCGAATTGAACAGTTGGTAGATATGTACCTGCCACCAAAGGATGCTGACACAATTCACAATGGAACCTTATTTTGTTCTGGTTGAGCTTCCAGGAGCTGTATGCAAATTATTCCAGACTGTCTGTTATTTTCACTTTTCCCCTGAAATCTCCTGGCCAGAAAGCTACAACTGACCATGCAATGTAGGCTTATAAGCACTCCTAGGGAGTGCCATGCACTCCCAGGGACCTGCAACATCTCCTTGCACAGGCATCAGTTGCTATTTGAGAACTCTTCTGAAGAGCAACAGAGGGGTGGGGTGGGCAGGAGTTTTGGAAGGGAGAGCAAGTAAGTATAAGAACATCAGGAGGTTTTGCTTTGCTAGTCAGAACTAGCATTTGGGGAAGGAAAATATTTTCCAAAGGCCAAACAGATCTGCAGTAACAGATCCCTTCTTCATCTTTTTGCTCTTCCACTGGGAAGACCACTGGAGAACAAAGGAAAGTCAAGAAGCTCCTCCCCTCCCCCATCTCAGCTACTGGCAGGAGAAGACCTTGCTTCTCACAATGTAACCCCTGGAAAAAGGCAAGGTGTTTATTTTCTGTATAAAATAAGGCCTCAATAACCCCTTAAATCAGGGATTGTAGCAAACTCTGCCTTTAAAGCCCGGTACCTCTACTTGACTTTCTGTTTCTCTCTCTGCTACCATATTGCTGCTTCAGAAAACACAAAATATCAGTTGGAACATGCACCGATTAGCTGTCAGCTGACCTACCCTTCTCTTCATTTTTCTTTCCCTTTCATCAAAAGACCAGAAATTAATGAAGACAGGATGTGCTAATCTCTATAGTAATACTGTAATCGACAGAGCAGCTCAGAGAATAGACAAGGACAGATGTTCAGAAACACCCACCTTTGTAATTGGATTTTCAATGTCACAACATGATAGACATCTTGTAGCATGTCAGCTACTGTCGCATCTGGTGCATCAGTCACATAACTGAGAGGGAGGGGATTCCACCTCCCAAGCTTGATTATTCCTGAAAAGAAAACAAAACATTCATACTTTACATTTTGCTGTCTGTTTACTAACCCCTTTGATATGCTTGTTTGTTCAGGAGATTCAAGATCTGCCTTGAGGTTTATTCCAATCTTGCTCAAAAAGATGTTTTGTACTGAATCCTGAAGCAAACTATGGGAAACAGTAAGAATAGACTTTAAATTCTTAGCAGAGACTGCTGACATGTTCCTGGCTCTTAAATTACTTCAAGGAAGCACAGGATGCTTCCTCCCGTCACATCTTTCATCATCCTACTAAAGTCTGCTTTTCTAAGTTAGAAGAAGCTTTAAATACTCTGTGGTCCTCTGCAGTCTCCAAAACCCTTCTGTAAATAAATGAATTGGTTTTGACTTGAACAGGAAAATTCCTATGTGTGGGCTTTCAGCACAGTTACAATCTAATCATGGTATGATTGCCAGTGGATAACACTGGAAAGCTATGAAGTAGGAAGAGTTCACTCCCAGCTGCAAGTTGCACTATGCAGACAGTTGCTTTTCTTTGCAACAAGCAACTGCAGGCTGCTGACCACAGATCCAAAATAGCAGGGGGGAGGAGGGATGTTTTAAATCCTGTTTCTACTTCTGCTCATTCTTCAATAGGGATCTTCTTCTAGGGTTTGTCACAAAGGCTATAAACTGGGGTGGTAAACCATTTGGGGGCAGAGGTATTATTTCTGTTTAGACAATTGCAGAGGGCCCACCCCCACCAAAAACAATGACTAATACCCGGGAATGACTTCCAGGAAGACACCAAACAAAAAAAGCCACAGTGCTACCTTACATGAAAACATAGCAGCTCAGCCCTGCTCTGCAGTACATTACACGTTACAACTATCACTTTTATTTCCTCTTTCACCATGTTGCCATTGCCCCACTGCTCTGCTCACATAACTTTTCTTAGCACAGCCCTACAAGGCACATATTACCTTATCTCACATTTAAACCAACGACTTTTGAGGTCTGCTTATATATTCTCTGATCTTTCCAAAGAGTATCTGCAAGCCCTATTATAAGAAATACATTAATACACGAGAAAAACACTTCCTCTGTGATAACAGCAGCTCCAAGACACCTTTTTGGTTATCTGGAAGGATCCTATGATGCTAAGAAATGTCAGCTCTCTCCTCCTCACATTCTACTCTCAGCTCTGGAACTAATCCAGAGCTTGAAATAAATGGCAAAGGCCTTTTATCCTTATCTTTAAAGTACAATTGTAAAATAAATAACACGTCTGAAACAGTAAAACAAAGCTTCTTGCACAGATACAACAGGACACAATATGATGAGCACATGAAATACTTGCTGTGGACTATTTTTTGTCTCATTCCTACACAGGTTGAAGAGGAAATAATTATAGCACAACTCCTTTTCAGTAGCACTTAAATGCTTGCATTTACCATGGACATACTGATTTGCAAGGTATTCTATCACCACATATTGAGAGAAGCTAGAAGAGACCTAATTCGTCTTCAGTGGTACAAAATTTCACTGCAACATGCTAGTACAGACGGGCTAATGTTTCAAGAGCAGATTAGAAAGCTTTTGGCAAGGGGAGATCTTGTCCAAATGAAATAAAAAGTTAGCTTGCTTGATATCCAATGCTTGAAAATGGGACATAAACAGAACAAAAACATTTAAATGATGCACTGTTTCACTATTAAGATTTAACAATCTGGTGCTGAATATGCTGCAGTATAAATAGTGCCTGGACTCAGATCCAGTAGAGTAACACACAGCACTCATTCACAGTACCGTATGTCTCCAATGCTGGCTCCTTGAGTCATACTTCACTTGCCAAGAAAAGCTGTTTTTCTTAAGGGGATAGTTTACTTAATGTTATCTCTGGTGACAACAAGAAATGCATATAGTACAGCATATATTAGTCATGAAATGAGCATCAAGGGTCCACTGAGTGAAATACATGCTGGGAAAACACAGTTTAGCTGCTGACTTTCTTCACCCCCTTCTGCTATATAATAATTTAGAGCAAAATCACCTAAAAAACCAAAAATCTATACCAGCTTCACAGAACACTTGGCTTCCTATGTTTAACCACGCCAAGTTTTCACGTAATTGAAAAAATAAGCATCATATGTGCCCCATAAGTCACATCTAAATTGGTAATATTTTACAAGAGGCTTTATTTTTCATTCAATTAAGGAAAGCGCTCATAGAGCATACCATCTGCAACTGCTCAGCCCTGGCAATGCTGGTGAGAGACAAAGAGACAGTAGGGGGGCACTGAAGTTACCAAAGGTGTCCCCAAACTAGAAAGTACAAAGAAAAAAAAAATACAAAAAAATACTATACAAATTGTTTCACAGGAAATGTCTGCTACTACTGGAAGTTAGGTAGGCTCCCTTTTTTTTTTTTCTTTTTTTTTTTTTTAATCCTCCTCTATAACTGGAGAGGAAATTGTTTTGGCTGGATTTAGACAAACACAGGTGTTACCATAATGCTCTGCGCCTCTGCATGTTAACACCTGCTGCAAGTCCTTTACTCTGTGTTACAGCACTGCTGATGTACGCTATTTTTTCAGCCGGTGTGATACGACATACAATTTTTTTTCCAGAACACATTAAGCTGGTCCAAACGATAGCCAGAAGCCATGGTTTCCATCCAGCTCCTCAGCACACTTCGCAGGTGGTTTGTTTCATGGCTCCAGCATTGTATTTAGGGCAACTCTTGGGCTGCATTTGGGAAGATGATGCCAGCTTGTAGAGCAAATCCATTCTCAGCACGCTACAAGGCATAGCTCTGAATGTAAAATCTGAGCAGAATAAAATATTTCCCCCAAGGAGGTCCCTTCCCATCCAGGACTGCTGGGTGTTGCTAATGCAACAGCATCGCCAAGATGGGAACAGCCTGGTAGCAAGGAGTCCCTTCCACATACAATTTTTTATGGCTCCACTCACTGACTCCAAGTGGCACAGTTCTGAGTTTTGATGAAATCACTTTAACTGGCTAGACCGAGCATTTATCCTACTGTGACCTGAGACTTAGAACTGAGGACAGAAATCAGCAAAACACCATATTTTAGTAATGAATACACTACTGCTCAAGGAGTATTACTCTTCTGACAGCTCCAGACCTTCAGATTAGGCTGCTCAGGAATTCTGAAAGCACACCTATCATGAATTCACAAAACTATCATGTTAATGAGTCTCATTGTCTTTCTTGTATCAATGACCTTTTGGGACTCCTCCTGGAACAGATTTTTTGGAAGGGAAGTTCAACAGATTTCAAAGCTTACATGGTCAAGAAATGGCTGTACACAACAACAGCTCTCAGAAACTCATAAAGCAATGGTTGAATGTAGCCCAGGCCGGCTAGTCAATTAAATACGATAAACAGACCAAGCAGTTTTCTCAAAAGAAATATTTTACAAGGCATTTTCTACCCATGCTGACTGTTGTTTCTTTAACAGCATGTCCTGCTACAGACAGGTCTTTTATTAAATTTAAGCATCAGCAATGTGTTCACTTGCCATTGAAGACATACTTGTTGCTGTTTGCTTTACTAAAATGCAGACAGGGAAAAAGGACAGCAGCCTAATTCTAAATTTGTGCAACTCCCTTTTTCCACAAGAATACCATAACAGACTAGAAGCAAAATTCTCAAGGGTCTCAAGCTCAAGCCTCAAATTCATACACAACAACTGCTGCAATTCACTGCTGCTCTTCCACTTTGGCCAATGATTTACCATTGTGCCAGAGTGCTTTCAATTTAATTTAAAATGCAGCTACTTTGGAGAAGAAAGTCATAACTGTGCATGTGAGAGCAATACAACACATTGAAGAAAAGGCTTGACCAGCTACATCACAACTGACTTCTATGCCTAGCAAAACTTGTCACAGGATCTTTATGACCTTTAAAGTTTCACCTAAAAGAGTGATGAATCCAAAGCACTTGGATTACTCCTAGGACTTCATGTTAATGAGATGTGAACGGAGTGGCTGCAAAGTTGGAGCTAAAGCACACTTCTAGAATAACAATGTTAGGAGCTTTTAATAATCATAACATGGCATAAAAACACCAAAAGGCAAAAAGCTCCAGCTAAGTTGGCAAGCCCCTTTCATTATTATGTACCTTATATCATCCCAGAAAATTATTTACCTAATAGGGCTAGAAGCCTCATTTGTCTTTCCAAAAAAAGTCTGCCATACAGTAGAGCAGTTCACAGAATATCTGGGAGGTTAGAATACTGCATATTATAGCCTAACTATAACATTTCTTGGTGATAAAGAACATGAAGTCTGGGTCCTGAATCTCCCAGTCTCCTGTCCTGCCAACTTCATCTGGATAGTCCTACAGGAACTACTGAAGCATCTCACAAAAGTCTGGACACTTTTTAATAGAGTATATTGTAAAAGCAAACACAAAATAGGGCATTTTCCAAACTCCTTTCTGTAGCTAAACAGAATACACAGGAACACATCTCAGGTTTTTCATGTCTTCCTTCACAAACTATCCCATCCCCACCATAGTTAGATTCCTGATTTCACTTTTCCTAAACTGTGAGCATACCTGAATTACATCCTAAGTGGATACTTGCAGGTAAATGACACAGGAGTAATGCAGTTTATGTAAAATGTTAATCTGCTAGGGCTAAAATTAAGTCACTGGATCAAATTAAGGACATTTCAAAATTCATATTAGCATCACCACCCCCACCTCAACATTCTTCTGGAGACAGCAACAAAATTAATTGTCAACATTTGCCCAAATATGTATAGAGAGGGAAAGGGATGAAATTTTGTGCTCATTGGCTAAAGGGGAAAAGAGGGACTGCAGAGAATACCAATTCTTTACCAAGCATTGGTAAAAAAGTACTTGTCAACACTAAGCTGACAAACCATTTGAATCCCTGATGCAGAATACCAAAACTTTTCTTTTACTACAACATAAGTATAAATGTAACCTGCCGAGACTCATATGGATGAAGTGTTAAAGCAGACAATTGCTCTCCTTGTGGATGGATGGGCACACTCAGGTTGTAAAACACAGAACTGCAAAGCTCATTTCTTAGACTCCAGCTCCATGTTCACTGACCCTGGGTCAGCACTCTTTGGTGGCAAAAGTTACATCCAGCCCTGGCAAGAACATGTGTCTGTGAAACCAGACACAGCAAACAACATGGTGTTTATGTGAGTTTAAGAATGGTTTAGGCAGTGCCCAATCCAGCATAAGATCTCCTGAGTTATATTTGCCACTTCAAAGTGCTCTGAGCAAATCTGAATCGGCAGAGTTATACCAGACCAATGCTGTGCCTTGTGTGGCTGCGGCCATTCCTGAGCCACACTAGGTGGCCAGGAGTTCAGTTTCCTGCATTACAGGATCACAGCCTGAACACATCTGACTGCAAACACAAGGCTGGGTGAAGAACATGACCATCTGCTGCCATTCCATGAGTTCAACCAAACTGCCTTGCTTAACCACCTTACTTTTTAACAGAGTTTTTATCAACACAACAGACACCCAGAAGAAACTACAGCTTGGCATTAGTGCCCAAACACTTTTGATTCATTTTACAACTCCAAATGAAAGACCTCAATGAAACACTCAATAAAACCCCCACCTCAAGGATAATCAAGCTGTTTATCCATCAACCACTACTGACAGGATCCCCTTGCAAAATGGGTAAGCTCTTGCGACGCTGATTGCATTTGTTTATCCTCTTCAGATTCATCTTGTCCCTATATGATAGCATGTAATTTTCCTTTGTTCAGCTGTGCTTTGTTAGAGAAATTAAAAACTGCCTGTCCCATGTAATAAGTACACAGAATTATTTAACCATAAATCAGTTTGCAGGAAATCACTACCCTGCAATGCATAATAATTCAGCCTGTGTTTCTAACCTGTGCCCTGGCTGTAGTATATCATCAAACTGTAACAACATCAAGCCATAATTTGTAGTTATTATTGTTAATCCAGCAAAGGGAATGACTTTTCAAGCAGAAAGGAGAAAAAAGGAAACAGGAACAATAATAAAAAATAATAATTTTGTATTACATGATTATATTATTAAGCTGCCTTTTCTAGACCATATTGCAAATTTTAAAATATTACAGCCAACATGCTTACCATCATAAGAGTGCCCATATTATTCTGTTGAATTTCAATCAGTGACATATTGGGGTAATAGATGGGAAAAATAATCAGCATAATCCTCCTTTGCACTTCTAAAGCGCCTTTCACCAGAGGACCCCAAAGCACTTTAAAAAACATTTATTAATTAAGCCTCGTAACATCCTTGTGAGGTAGGTTGTATTATGCCAATTGACATATCAGTGATTTAGTGATTGAAGGCACACAATGAGCATAATCCTATGTTTATGCCAATACAAAAGAAACCCCCTCCTTCCTCATTTCAGACTGTAATAAATAATTCAGTGAGAGAACAGGAATAAACTATGTGATTACACTGTGATGTACACATCCACAAGTCAACGGGAACACCCACACTCCCTGAATGACTAATTCTCTATCCCAGCTGATCAGACTCATGCAACTTTAAGGCTCTGCAAAAAAGGGTGACCTTCACCCAAGGAAAAGGCAAGACTGAGCCACCTGAAGCTCTGGCAGTGCAAGGCTGCTTATACGGCTGTTGCTGGAGATGTTTTCTATTGCTGTTTTTGAAATGGCATCATACATGTAAACTACATGTATAAAAGTGAGTTTACAGAATTAATTTTTGTGGTACAACAACACATCTATTGGTTGGTCTGTCTAAATACTCTCACCTAGCCCTTCTGGCTTTCAGATCTGCATTAATATGCAGATGTTAATATAGGTTATACACTTATATGATTATATATTAAAATGTTTATAGAAACACGGATGTGAGTAACTGTCAACAGAAAGATTGCTAGTATGATGAGGTTTAATTGCTGAACTTTAGAATGTTTTCACAAATTAAAATTGCTTTGATATATGAAGCTTGGTTAGAGTTTTTAATTTTTTGAATGTTAGTGTTGTCCATTCCTTTCCTCCAGCATGACGATACTCAAGTATTAGACTTAACATATACCAAACAGCCTTGTAATTCTACATATCAAGTTTACATTTTACTGTATAAAGATTGTGCCTCATGTAATAGATGCTGTTTCACATTTGGGAAATGTTATGTTAGGACTCTGACTTTTATTAGATTAATTTAATATAGGTACTAACTTACTAGACTAAATTAATAAAGATCTTCTTAAAAAAAAGGGGGGGGTGGGAGAACAGCATGAACCCGCAAATTAAATAAAAATTTCTGAAGCTTGTTATTTTGGAAGTCTTTATTTAATTTTCCAACCCACTATTCTGTTTGAAAAACAGCCAATAACTGGTAAGGAAAAACAACATTAAAAAAAAAAAAAAGTTGATGTTATTTACTTCAGGGGATTATTTTTTAAATTGTTATATAATAGATGATGAATACTTCAAATACACAGAAGGTTAAGGAACCAAAAGAGGTTAAAAAATATTACCAAAATTGTATTTATTTATTTTTTGTTACTCTGTATGTTTTTTAAAACTCTTATTTCCATTGAGGAAAAACATTTAGCCCTGCATAACACCTCTCTTTTGGCATTTTGAGAATAAGTCTGCACTTACCCTGGATAGCAAGATGTAATACATGAATAAAGAGAAGTAATACCTGAATAAAGAAAGAGAACTCCTCATTCTCCATCTTTCATCTGAGAAAGGGAACCAAACCTCTGTGTCACTTCCATAGTATAAAAAATAAGTCTTTTCAGTTATCAAAACTCATGAAAGAAAGGCTACTGTGTCTAGGATATTAAACAGCTCCTAATAGCTGCTTCATAACAAGTAACCCCACAGCTCAGCTTTACCCTCCACCATTACACTTCCTCAGCAGTATTATTCAGTAGCCCCAGTGCCTGTAGGGTTGCAGCACTCATTCCTTCACTGACATAATCTCCACATAATGCTCAATGGACAGCACTCGCTCCATTTTTGCATGTAATTATTGCCTTTGGGGCAACCTCTACTCTTACTTACACTAAGATCTTTTGCAGCTCAAACCTGGGAACACTTGAACTTGCTCAGCTCCACAGGAGCAAAGGCTACGCCTCCTGCCAGGGAGCAGTGGTTGCTGAATGCCAGCAAAACACCTACAGACCAGCAGTGTCATGACTCAGCCTGCTCCCTGGCCAAAGAGCTTTCTTTAGCTGCTCCCATGCATGGAGGGTTGCTTTGGCATCTAAAAACCACCACGGTTCCTTTGGCTTTGGAGCAGCTGCCTCTTGCTGAGTCTGTCCCAGCCTCCTTGGAAAAACACTGGCTGCTTCTCTGCCATCCTGCCTGGCACCGGGACCACAGCTCCTGTCTGTAATTCAGAGTGCCCCAGAGAGCCAATGCAGACAGATCTTGCTGGTGGGGACTTGTAATGTGCTTCCACCTCAGTCTTGCAGGATGAAAATTGGAGCTTTAGTGATTTTGCCTCAGTTACTAAGAAAAACATGAATGCAAGCATCCTTAACAGCTGGTGCTTTTCTCCATTGCACATTATGTTTCTTTAACAGCCACAAAGGGTACCTGGATCATCTAGTCCAAAATTCTGGACTCAGTGACTGTATAGCCACCTCATGACCTACAAGAGCCTTCATATGTGTAAAAGGACCAGAACTTTTACACAAGAGGTTTGCTTTTGAACCTTTTTCATCAGCCTCCTGCCAGCACAACACACTGACAAAATCTGCCTCACAGCACCCTGACCAAGGAGAACAAAGCACCTGGGCAGACAGCCTTTGAGGCTGTCCTTGGTCATCCCTCCAGAAGCCTTCCTTGGATCTTATATTGTGATGTTTTCAAATGGAGAAGAGAGGGAGAGGCAGAAAAATGTTTTCCTTCTTTGAGGAAAAATCCTGTATCTGTTTTTAAAAAGATGCAAGAGGTCCCAGACTTCAATTCACCCAGCTTCAATGCTCCCCTATAATCTTCACATGGCAAGACAGCCCACTGAGCAGGAAAAAAAAGCACAATAACATGGCATTGCAACAGAATACATAAAACACATTTTAAAGGTTATAAAAGAGCATTGCTAATAGGACATTCTAGAGGCTAATAGGCTTAGAATTAAGCCTCCAGACATTGTTTGGCCTTGAATGAATCTGAATATCCTGCTTACTCACAGTAACACTGCTACAGAGAGCACAGAAATCTGGCTCAGACTGTAGACATACAGTAGCCAACCATCTCTGTGTTGAGTCAACTACAAGTAGATTTGAAAATCCATGGGTCTCAAGACCAAAGAAAAATAAGGACACACAGCATGCTATCCTGCATGAACAAACCCCTAAACCAAATGCAGATTCATATTTTGGCCTATACAGTTTAACAGCTTAATCTCTTTAGTTTAAGATTTGTGTCTTTGGGGTTTTCCTTACACTGCATACAAAACTACCAGAATGGTTTTTCACTAAATTACTACTTTTGTTTTGCCTTCTGTCTTTTCTTTCTGCCCCCACACATTCAGTCCTTGACTTCCACAAAAAAAATACAACTTGAACAACTGAAGAACTGGTAGGACAACATCTAACTAGCAGGGTGGAAAAGCATGAATTGCTAAGGCAAGAAAGGGGTTGGAGATTTCACTGAAAACCCTAAAGAACAGTTGCTTCTGCTAATTACTTCAACACGAATACAATATGTAAAGATATGGTTGCTGTTACCTCTGCAATTTGACTCAATTCTTTTGCTCTCTGAAGTTCCATTATTGTAAAAGCATATCCAGACCCATACAAGACCTTACAATGTCTGTAGGCTTAATTCTAGTATCGCCAATGACATTCAGCTAGGAACTAGATCCACCATGAAGCAGTTAACAAATGAAGTGAGACTTGTATTCTAGTACTTGTTATATGCATTTAAAAAATATATATATGTAAATGTGCATGCATACATATATTTAAAATATGCAATATACCAGAGACTGAAGGTTTGAGGATCTTTAGGCAAAGGACTTCATCATAGCTCACAAAGGGGTAAGAAGCAAATGATCGAATCTTACCCTTCTTTTATAAATAGATCTACTAGAGAGAGACAGAGAATAGTATCTTTTAAGTTGCAATATTTATTTTCAAAACACATTTGAACAATCCTAGTCCCTAGTTGGGGCAGCATTATAAGTTCAGGTCATGACATTAAATTCAATACAAATCCTTCCTTCGCTGACATCCACTTCACTCAGTAACCTGATTCTTGGCTTCCTCATCTCCCTGTTCTATTCCAAGGAAGAGCAGAACAATTCTGCATTTCTGACAAATCTAAATAAAGCTTAGCTGGTTACCAAACTATGCTATATTTCCTATCAACAGAAAACAAAAAACAAAACAAAACAAAAAAAAAGGCTGTAGTTTACCACTAGCGGAGATGACTCAGAACAAGCAGGAATCTTACCACACTCAAAAAAAATCAGTTTCCTCTTGTAGTGTTCATGAGCCCACACTATGCTGAGATGAACCCAGATTTGTTTTCTTAGCCCACATCTTCCTAGAACTGAGTCTATTTCCTTACAAAGCCACTGGGTCCTTTTTGGATCTTGCTTGCATTTCCATCCTCACATTAGTTTGTGAATAAAAGACCACTAGAACGAATTCATTATTTTAAATAATTTTTGTGCACATGAAAAAGATTGGAAAGAGTAATTCACCTTTCCAATCTGGAGGTTTGCAGCATGTGTAAATCATGCTTTGAAGCATTTCCAGAAGTCTACTGCTTCTTTATGTACCTGCTAAGATTCTTAGGTAATCACAGGATTTAAAAGATGTGGAGTTTAAGGGACACCACCAGATGCTGCAAGTCTCAATAAAGGCTAAAGTATTGGTGGCATTGCCAACATGCTCATGAGATAGCGAAGAGATGTAGGTATCTCCTGAGATACATCCACACACTTTATCACAAAATAATTAATTTGCAGAGTTCCTCTTGCAATAAGGGTACCAGTCAGTGTGACCAGGCACGATTGTGGTCTAGACATAAAAGGCCAGCACCATACCGTTAAAATTGTAATATAGGAGAATAGTAGTTTAAATATTATATAAAATTGATAAGTAATGGATGAATCCGTAAGATTGTATGGGAAATGGCTTCCTTTAAATACACTTTTCAATACTAAACATGTTGCTTACATGAAATTTGAGAAGTTGTCCAATCAAATCATGCTGAAAATGAAGTTCTAACCCATCTTTACAAACATAAGTGATTTTATTGCTGGTGGCCCAAAACATTGGCCTCTGTGTTACCTTCTCTCCCTTTGCTGAGGTAACATTTTTTATTGCATGTTTAAAGAAAAGAACTGAAGATCTGGAAGACCATAATCTGGAAATGCATAAAGAACACTGTTAACTGACAGAAACTAAGGTAACAATTTGTAAAGGAAATACACTGCTTTCAGGCTGTGGCAGCATAAACTCTTAACAAACAGCCATGAAATGAAGGTGCCAAAGTCAAGACACCAAGGCCTCAAGCCAGCTTTTATACAGGTATATAGAATATGAAAGGCTTCATATTGCATTAACTGTATCTTGTACTTGTATACGCTGTATTTAAATAAGAGGAATGTCATATCTAAAGAATCTTTTGAGTAACTTTTATAATGAAGGAAAATATTAGCAAATGTCACAAAATGTCAGCACTCAAACCTTAGAAAGATCTTGTCAGAATCACAAAATCATTCTATTATCACGGCTGAGGGGTTTTCTGCCAATAGTAGAACAGGAATTTGCAGAGCCAAAATCTCGCAACAGGTAGATTTGACAGGCTGATAGGCAATGAGGATGCACACTGTTTCTAGGCCTCAGGGAGATAGCAAAAGCCTCCATTAATAACTGTCCCAGCTAGAAAATTGTGTCTTGACATTGTTGACAGCCCTTTAGGCCTCCTATACAAAGCAAATTACTTTCATTTTCAGATTACAAATATATTAATTGATTTTATTTCCTACTAAAACAGAGCTCAGATTAGTCACAATCCATAAGACTCCCTTGTGGCAAGCAGCTCTGCTGGTCAGTTCCTGCTCACCTGCCCACCCCAGGCCACATCACTGTTGCCTTCCTCCTCCCACCACGCCACGCTGCTACGTCTCAGAATGATGGCAGCCACCTTGGAGCTCTACAGGAAGACCAGACCGCAAACCTTTAATATCCCCTCCTCCTACCTGCAAGGCAACACTTGCCCTCAATTTAGCTTGAGTCATGACCTTTCTTCCCATCTTCTTCCCATGCAATTTACCCCAAAAAAACGGAGGAAGAAGAGATCATTAGAGACTGCCGTGGTTTTGGCCTACTGGGACAAGTGAGGGATGCCTTCTCCTCAAGGACCGTTTTTGCCATGACTGAGGGTACCTGCCTCAAGGCTCACTCAGCCTGTACAGGGAAGAGCAGCCCAGAAGGCACAACAGTGCGAGCCTCCAGGGCACAGGGCAGCTTCCCATGGAGATCAAAAAGAAGCGATGCGGGCAGGCATGATGACATCTGCCAGTCACATTTGCACCTCAGCGTTAGCTGTCCACACTGTGCACATACGGGCTATACATTTAACCAGTTGGGTGCACAGGCCCTTCTCTCCCTGCAGTCAAGAAGACTAAAAAAATGATTTTTCCACTAAAATTATCCACTTTACTGCCATAGCTTTTTTTTTTTTTTTTTTCATACACTCTCTTCTGGATCAGTTTTATGTATACATTATTAAATACTTGATGGAATAACTATTTATGTAGAACATGTCTAATACCTTTTAAGTGGCTGCAAGTATTATATACATGTACATAGCCACTCAATGGGAGAGAACAGAGCAGTAAGTTTAAATCACACTCCTCTTACTGATTTTCACAGCAGAAGTAGTAAAGTATTTGTAGGGAGCCAACACCATAAAACAGAAAGTAAATTTAAAGGGAAAAAAAGTGTTTACTTTAAGGGACTAATACTAACACTTTTCCCCTTTTCTGTGAATAAACATATGTATATTTCTATTAATTTTGGACACAACATAGTTGATACATTCAAATGTATATCCATTTAGATATGTGTACATAGCATGTTGGCATAACTAAGAAATGAAAAACAAACAACAAAAAAAAGTTTAAAAATTTGTAAATTAGATTTTTTTTTTCTTTCTTTCTCTGAGTAATGCCAGAAAATGCCTTTACATTTTGTCTTGAGGTTTGAACATAAGTAGTCATTTTCTGACAATATTTGGAAGAGAAGTTTTCAACTATACCAAGCCGGTAAAGCCATTATTTCCATTGCAGAAAATTACCTCTAATCCTTCTGCTTCTCAAACCACCCCCAAAAGACAACATTTTTTTCTGAATATTCCCTGTGTAATATAGATCTGTAGATTGTGGAAGTAACAGATATTTTGTTACAGCGGACAATAATCTGGATAGAGGAAGGGAGTCAGTTCACGAAACTGCAACTTGCATAACTGTTTTTCCTTACATGAAAAACTGATCATTTCCTGACAGACAAAGCATTACATTCAAAGAGAATATAAGTATTTTATTCTTTTATTATTTAGCCCTATCCTTACTCCCTCCCTATTGCTCTATGCCTTTTTTATTTGAAAAACTCTTTTTAAAGAAGATACATTTTAAAGTAGGAATTCTGTCTCAAAGAGGAAAAAGCTGAAACAGGAAAAAATCAAGACCAGATCACCTTGAAGTAACATATTTTTAAATCTCATGCTCTATGCCTCCCCTGCTGTTTAACTTTCTCTCCCAGCAAAAGCACTCAATGTATTTGATAAGACTATTAATAGCTTTGTTCAGTCCCCCAGCACCAGCCCTCCATGGATGGCTTTTAGGTGGATTTGTTACTTGTCAGAGCAGCAGCACTGCCCCGGTGGGTGAGTTCTCCAGGTGAGGCCTCAGCCCTCATGCATCCAAGTTCATCACTTGCCACATTGCTAATGAGACAAGTGCAGCCCAACATGAGGTTAATTGTCAGAAGCAATAATCTAAATTAAACTGGCCAACATTCAAGTAAAAGGTACCTTATAAAATATCCTTTCCAAATGAAAGCAATCTCAGGAGTTTGTATGCCTACTCAATGTAGAATTTCAAGCTTATAAAAAAAAAAAAAAAAAAGGCACAAAACCTTCCTCTTCCTCTCTAAGGAGCCAAAGTAATTATTTTTAATACAGGGACATATGTTAGACAAAAGTATTAAGGAGGGGGTTTCGTTCCACTCCAAGTCTCCACGGAATTTTCCCTTATGTGATCACACATCTGAGCTCAGATCTTAACCCAACCAATGAAGATTTTTTGAAATTAAGGTTATTAGCTGATGAGAAATCCTTTTAAAAATAAGCCCAAAACAGGGAAGGTCTGGTGTGGCGCTCCCACCATTGAGAATTGTCATTAAAACAATACAGGAAAAAAAGCAAATGTTCACAAAAACATTTGATAAAAGGCCCAAGCCAACTCAAAGCTCACTCCATTTTGGCTGGGACTCTGGGCTCACAACATCTTCAGCCTGCCAAAAGAAATACAACCACCCATTTCTTCCTGATGCTTTCACCCAGGGAGAGACCTGTTCCTTTGCTTTCCCCTGCCACGATAATCACATGCCTGCTATGATTTGATTTGGGTTCGTATCACAGCCTGCCTTTGAAACAATTATTATTTTGTTAATTGTCAGAAGAAAAGGACTTAAGTGGCACCTCAAACTGACATAGTAACCAATAGCTTCCAGATAATTGTTATGTGCTGTAATTAAAATAATGCACGTTGAGAAGAAAAATTTAAAAATACCTCAGGGTACAATAGTTTAGGATATAATACCACATAGGGAATCTGTATAATTTTGGTTGTAACCACACAGGAAAAATGTAGAATTTAAGTTAGAAATTATTCACTTACCATGCAGTTAGTACAAAAAAGTGTATACATCTAGTAAGAATGAATGTTATGGGTGTAGTTATAGTGTTTTATGCATGTGTTTACCCATAAGGAATGACTGCAACATGTACGGAAAAGTAGTTTTTAATTAACCTTTTTTATACTTTTAAGATTATTTGATTCTTTGTCATTTTTATGAAGATGATAAATGCTGATAAGTGGATACAAAGATACTTTTCAAAACACTCCGTCATCTATACCTAATCTCTGCACTAGTGACAGTCAGAATACCCAGGTATTCAAAATACATGAATTTTAGCCTCAAACATGAGATTATTTTAACATGGATAAATACAGTGAAAAACCTCTCAACTGAAAAACAATAAATGTAACAAGAAATAATAATTCTACCCAAAACACCATGAAAGCCAGTGGATTCAAGAAATGTTAAATGAGAAAAATCTTGGCTCAGCCTTTAATGAGATTCCACAAGAAATGCCTTTCTCTTTGTAACACAGGGTTGAACTCTTGAATCACTACAAATGCGTAGTCTAAGAGGTAGCTGGCAACTGCAGTGGCATGAAAAGCAACTTGAACTAGACTTTGCCAGTTCCAGATGAGGATGCTAACTTGAGCTACCTATAAACATTCTTAGGTTTCTCTCTCTCTCTTTTTTTTTTTTTTAATCCCATTTGGGAATTTGCTGGTTCCCCCCTACCAAAATATCAGACTCAATCCAAAATGCAAAAGCTTTGTTACGTTACATTGCATTCCTTGGATGCATTGCACAGTCTACTCAGGAATGCCTACTCAGTCTACTCAGGACAGCCTACTCAGGAATGTAAGGAAAATGTGCAAAATGACACCCTTCGTGCACTAAAATGAACTCTGGAAGTTTGGCAGAAGCACATATTTAACTTTGCTCATAAGCACAACCAACTGAATCACGCTGTACTAGTAGCACCAGCCAAAGATGAATTCTCAAAGACAAACAAGCTGTGGCAAAACTGAGAAGATCCAAGAGTTCCTGAAGAGTTCCCTTCATGTAGGTATTAAGTCTGGGCTACTGCCATGCTCTTGCTGCCCAATTCTTAATGTGCACACAAAAGCAAACAGCAATATTGGCATAATGAGTCACTGACCTGTGCCCACATTCCGCCAGACAGATGTTGGCTATACCACTGCCCAGATCAACTGAGCAAAGACCAAAGACACTTGGAGAACACCAAGCATCTGCCCCACCTGAAATAAGGACTTCACTCACTAGATCAACTGAGTAAGGCTCAAGGTAACGTATTTACAAAGTCCATCTTACGTTTCTTTTTATATATAGTAGTTTGATCTCTTTGTCCTTTAAAATCTGAATTTCTCTTTTAGATTGGTGAAGCAGGCATTTTAGCCTTCATTTTTCCCCAGATTTATCGAAGGACCATAATATACTTCCACTCAAAATACAAAGAAATGCTCTAATGAATAGCTATTATATATGTAAAGATATAGAACTGCCTATTTTCAGCATTAAAAGCAAAACATATTTCCAAGCAATTTGTTTAATCAGACTAAAAATATGCTAGACCACAACCAGTTTTTATTTTTTGTTTTTCTTCTTTCTTTATCCTTGTACTGGGCATTTGAAGGATGAAACTACAACCCTAAGGTCAGAAGTGTTAAGTGTCTAGTCAAGATGTAAGGAAAAAATCAGGCAAGCAATGTAAAAGTAGCTTTGGCCTGCTTTTTTCTTTTTCTTGCAAATGAAGAAATTTACCATAGAAGCCTATTACCTTCCTGATGCTTTGCACCTCCAGCAGCCAAATAAGAAAACACCCATTAGATGGCTGTAGGGTTGCTCTCTGGAAGAAGCCTAATATTTTCTGTCCCAATCCAAAAACATTAATCCCAGCTGGGCAAGCTACCAAGCAGCTACTTGGGCCAGCTTGATGAGGTTGTATTTATTTACTTCTGTCAGCTTAAGCCCAAATTGTAAGTGCTCATTCAGTCTTCCTACTGTTATAACTACTAAGCATGCAGGATGATGACCACTTTTGCAGTGCTGAGCTGCTGCTTACCAGTAGTTAGAACTAAATATAATCAGAAAAACACATTTGGAAAACCTAACACACTTTCAAAAATTACACTCTGCTTCAAGACCTAGCACAGTAATAGACTGTCAAAGGAACAGCTATTTCCCTGGCAAGATAGTGCAATAATGCAATTACTGCCATTTAATTAATTTATATTCTCAAAATCTGTCTCCTTACAATTTCTAAGTATTTCACTTGAGCATCAAGATAGGATTTTCTGCTCCTGTTTAACATGACAACCCCTGCAACAAATGGCAGTTGTCTGTAAAAAGAGGGGGCTCTCTGAGCACACATGCATGGTTTGGTTTGGTGTGGTTTGTTTTAAAGCAGATCAGAGTGCAAGGGACCTTTTCTACCATGTGGGACTAAACGCCAAGAAATCTCACTTCGAGGACTGCCACACTCCACTGTGAAATAAAATGACACTGCTGTTAAGTCTGGATGTAATTACAGATATGAAAGGATGCCTGCAAAACTATGCTTGTATCTTTCTTGCTCTTCATCCTATGCTATAGATGTATTTGCCATACAGCTGTTAACATCCTGAACAAGTAACATGCAGCAGACTTAACATTTCCTTTCACTTTAAGCACTAGCATGCAGCGGTGGCTGTTAAGGCACGCTTACCAGTAAAGAATGAGACCTTTGTCTGCCTCTAGTGCGGGCAGAGCTCTCCCCTGCCTGCCCCTGCAGCCCTGGGCAAGAGCTATGCCGGGAAGCCTTGACCTCCGGCCCGACAAGGACACTTAGTAGGGCTAAGGGTAATCCTGACTCCTCCTTGCTCATTCAATTTCTTGAGCTGTTTGAAGCAATCATTACCAACTCAGCTACATTTTGTGGTCATATTATAAAATGAATCATTGTTCAACAGTCCAAGATTGCTAAACTCATTTTATGTGTGGTTTAGAGTAGAGTCACTGGTTGCTCAGACCCCTCCAAGTTGTACTCCCTCCAGCCTAGTCGCAGCAGGGAAAGCACTCCTCTTTGGCACTGTTCCAAATTTAGGATGGTGTAACAGGGCAGAATTTGGCCTCTAGTACTTGTTCTCACAAGCTCCCCAAGAGCCAGCCAAGATTTTTTTCACTTCCTTCTGAAGGGATTTGACCTCAGAGAGGTTCTAGCTTTTGTGCAGTCTTAACACAGAGACTGCTGGGAATTCAAGTGTCTACCTGGGCCTGCGAGGTGCTCACATTACACCCTCCCAGGCGTAACTTCGCCCTACGTGTTCCTATACGCGCTATTTCTGTTTTAAGAGAGCCCATGGAATATTTTATGTTGGGATTTGGTAGGAGTGAATGAATGGTCCATTATTCATTCTGGTGGTACTGCAGTGGTGGCTCTCAAGTTTTACAATGCAACACATTGCTGTAATGACATCATATGACATCATAAATCTCCCATGATTTCTAAAGCCTCTGATGAATGGTCACACATAACCACTGTGTTAATAAATGGAAAAAAAAAAAAAAAAAAAGAAAAAAAAAAGAAAAAAAAAAGAAAATAAAAAAAGAAAAAAAAAGGTGAATCAAAGAATAATCTTGTGCATTTCAAGTTAGAGGTCTACAGGCAAGTACTAAACCCCCTACGCTTTACAAAGAAAACACTTTACCTTCAGTCTTAAAGTAAAGAAGAAGGCACCATCTTATTTTACGGACACTGTTAGACAGGGTATCCAACTTTCACATTAAAATCTCATATAGACAGCTCCTCCACAAAAACGTATGAATCTTAATTTCAATATTTCTTAATTTCAATACGTCTAACAAGTTCTCTGAAGAAAAAAAAAAAAAAGGTATTGTATTTCCTTTATTACATCCAAGTGTTTATGATATTTCAACCACAAATAGTGCAAAAAATATAACAAGTATTTTCCCTTGCTTTTAAAACCACATACATATTAGTCAAGCTGAAGACCAACTTCTTAGTCCTTTTCAAAAAGGTGGATGTTTGCCATCCTCACCGTCAGTCAAACACACACAGCTCAAGCAAAACCGTAAGCCTGCTTGTAAGACTCCCAGCCTCAGGTTTCATGCGTCTCTCTACTTTATGCAGTTTCTTCTTCCTATGCTCTCAAGAAAGGTACTTGAAACAAGGTCAAATCTTATATTTACTGAAATAAACACATTTCCCCACTTTCAGCCTCAGCACTCCCACAATTCTGTCCTCTGAGGACACAGGTAATCTTTCTCTTTGCATCATTAGGAGGATTCCTATGAGTAATTTCTATTTTGTTGTCCCATCCTAAGTGTATTCACATCTATTTGGGTATTCATGTAAGCAAGCAAGAACCTAAACCCAAGCTTGTAGGATGTATTACAAAAAATAATCAAGATATTCTGAAGATCATTAGACAAAAATATCCTGCAGACTGATTGCTTTCATATAACAAAAAATGTTCTGCCAAAAAACAGCTTTGGCCTATCCCACAAGTAGCTAAGTAACCTGCCACAGAATAGTTGCATCAAGGTTTTTTTTTTGTTTTGTTTTGTTTTTTGTTTTCCTTACACAGCTGAAAAATTATGTGAACAGAACATCCCAAACAAGCTCTTTGCAAGGACTCAACAGTAGCTACTGTTTTTATAGATAAAAATATCTGAAGTTGTGTTACCTATGCTGTAATCAAACTGCCTCTTAACAGACTAGTTACTTCTTCACATAAAACAAGTTCTGAAATGTAGTTTGAGATATATCTAGAAATAAAAATCATGTTTCAACCTCTGCCCTCAGCTGCATCAGTGGGAATTGAAAACTCCACTGACTTCAGAAGCATTCAACTTTATTTACACTGCTGTAACTTAAAACACAGTTTATTTTTTGTAAAGAATCCTTTGTTGAAGTACAGCACAAAAAATTATTAACACTAGCAGAATTGTGTGCACTTCTCCCAAAGAAGCACAGCCCCAAATGAATTATCATCCTTGACTCCTCTCAGCTCAAAAAGATATGCTTATGGTGTGCACTTCAGCATCTTTCTACCTTTCCCATCTCCACATTGTCTAAATAGCCAATGGTTTATAGGAAATCTATTGAACAGCCCTGCTATTTTATAACCTTTGCTATGCTATAGTAGCTCCCTTAAGTCCCCTTCAGCCCCAGTTTCAAACCCTCTGATGTTATGCCAGAACATCAGTAACATGCAAAACTGTTCATGTAGTTTCAGGCAAATAGCTAATCTGCTATTTTTGCAAGCTCAAATTGCTGTGCTGCTGTTAATGGAAAAATAAGATGTTACTCAGTACTGAGATCCTCTTTTTTTTTCTGGGATGAACTAGAAAACATTTGAATTGTCCTATAATATTCAGCGGTTTGCTGAGCATGACTATGGTCCAGCCACATGCCATAGTGTATATATAGCCTTACAAGTTTATAACGTACTGAGGTTTCTGCTTAATTGAAATCTGCTACTGGGTTTTAATATCTAGCTTCTCTCATTTTCCCCATCTCCACACATCCCCCACCAGCACTCAGTTCCAAAGGCTTAAAAGTAATGAAAGGGTCACAGGAGGCCCCAGTCATGTTTGAAACTAACACACACCCATTTACGATCACACCATCACATGCCTGCACACCCATGAAGTAATGTGCTTCATATAGCATATCCTAAAGTCACCAAGCATTTTCTTGCTTCGTTCCCAGCAAATTAAAATACTTGCATTCTTTTCTATTCCGTGTTCTTATGCCAAAGATGGGATCATGCTAACAAGCGTCTGAAAGAATCCTCTAAGATTTTCTTACATTTACAAATTAAATTTTTAAAGAAAAGCTGAGGTTACCCTTATCAAGAACCCCAGAAGCATAGGGAAAAGAACGAAAATGTCAAGAACTAACAATACTAGGTATTATAATCCCACCCAGTGTTAATTTTGTTCCAGAATAGCATGTAGAAGTCTATCCCACCCATCAGATGAGTTACTATATTTCTACCAGCATTTTGGCACCTCCTTCTGTACAAACGTAACCCTTTTTCTATAAAGCATGTTATAGAAATGGCTTAAATCCAGCAAGTATAAAAATAATGGGGTATTTTGCTTCTAGATACAAACTCATCGCTCCTTAAATCAGACAGCATCTTTGTACCCCTAAATACTACATCACACAACTAGCTGTGTATAAAATGACATTCAGTAGGTGTGCGAGTTCAGGGAAACAATAACCAGCCTTAGGCAACAAGGAACTACAAGCAACAATTGCAACACAAGACATAACTCAACGGCCCAACGACCCAAGCCAAAATTAGAACCTGTTCCACCTTTTGTCCCGCAAAGATACAAACTGCATCTCCTAACAGCTACAGGAAAATAACTGCCTGTTCTGTACAAGACAAATGTTATGTAGACACACAAAGTTATTTTGTCATAAGCCAATTTAAATTTAAAAGTACACGGACTAGGGGCTGCCTATCTGCTGGAGTATACACATGCTACAGCTACATTGCTGCAAATGCTGATTTAGCTGCAAGTCTTGCCATATAGTCCATAGGGTGTTTTAATAGTTCTGACACAGTACAGTTACCAGCAGCTTGCATCCATACCCAGTTCCTGGATACATGGCCAGATAAAATCTAGACAAAAAGCTAAGTACTCAAAGGAAAACAAAGTACTGTCTATTAATTGCATGGGAGTTAGCACTGCCATCGTGTAATCCTTGCTGAAAACATGACTTTTTTTTTTCAAATTTATTGTGATCTGTTAAAAGTCATTCCATTTAAACAGCATTGCACAATTTCCAGACAACTGGATCTGTGAAAAAAGCCTTATGGCTTTGTGCCAGGTCTTTCCACATTATTATGGTGCAAAGGCTATATAAATTTATCTCCTTCTAATTCTGGATTTTTTCAAATATCAAGACAGTGGTTGTTTTTTTTTGTCTGTGTTATTTTGTTTTGTTTTGTTTTTTTTCCCCCATCTTTAGCTAAGATTTCTCCATCTCCTGCACATTTACATGCAAAACCACAGTTTGTGCATAAGAGATGCACCTAAGAGAAGGATTCAGGAGAAGCTGTGAAGATGTCTGATGGCAATTTTGTTGTGCCTCTCCTTCAACAAAATCCACGCTGTGACCACTTTGGTACTACAGCTGTACCTGAACCTCTATCCCAACTTTGCTTCGATAAGGAGATGGAAAACTGTTGGACAGGGGAGTTGCTACACCTCAGTGAGATGGTGCAAGCACTTACCACAGTACCAAAGAATCAAGCAGCTGCCCCTCACAGAGCCCTGACATTGCGATTGTAAACAGCCTGGGAACACTTAATTTCTTGGCAGTCTCTCCTTTTTTTCTTTTTCCTTCCCCACCTTACTGCACAGACAGACAACATATTTATAAAGCGTAGAAATTCCTTAAAAAAATTAATTTTACTACAGAGCTACAGAAAGGTGAGGAAAAAAAAATCATGATTTTATGATAATAAAAATATGCCTTAGCCTTGTTATTCAAATCAACTTTGATTATGAGACAATTTTTTTTTTTTTAAAGTGTAATGCACAGATCACCATAAATGTTGCAGTTTTCCTCTCATATTATTCAAACTAGACCATAGAAGATCTCTAGTTAAAAAATATTGCATTTCTTTCCTACTTCCTTTTATAAAGTCAGACACTACCCTTTTGGCACCTCTCTAAAACAAAAAATCATAAACACACACATTGGGATTTTGATGATTTGGCACTGTCCTTTTAGAATATGGGAATGACAATCGGCTTAACAGAAGCAGCTTTCTATCAGTAAACTTCATGATAAAAGTACTCCTGGACAAAGAAATAAAGGAATGTCTCTCTTATACAGTATCAAACTTATCCTGGTGATAAATTTATTAATTCAACCCTTGAAAGGTCAGTAGAATATGATTTTTTTCTGTTATGAGCAAAATACTCCAAATCTAAAAAATTTAATAGGGTTTGATCCAACCTGGCTAAAGAGAAGTTTAGTAGCATTCTAACAGCCTTGGCACACACAGCAATAACGTTCAGTACAAAATGGTAAATTCACTATAAAACATTTTAAACTTCTAATGACAGAATAAAATTGCATTGAGAGTAGTTACAAAAGACAAATTTTAACAACTGCCAGTTTCTACTAAATTCTGCCATAAGGGTAATACTCAATTTGTAAAGCAATATGCCACTTTTTGCTGGCAAATAGCCAATTGTGTCGGAAGAATACATCCTGATCGTGTTTTATGGGACAGAGCAGCCAGTGGGATTCATTCAAGATTCCTACAAAGTTCTCAGGGGTGAAAGGAAACGTAACTCTGCAGCACCAAATCTCCTCGGGTTATGTGGCACCAATGGAACCATGGCAGGACCTGCGTTTCCCTTTTCATTGCAGAAGTGCCCACCTCCAGCACACCGTCCTTCACAGCAGTCACGCTTCCTGACAATAGATCAGACTGTTAATGATTCACCTCCATGCCCTAGACTGTGGTATCTTTTACTTAGCTGGAAACTACTGCTATTGATGCAGCAAATCATATTTTTCAGAGATAAAACATTCTTTTTAAATCAACAGGTCCTTCCTCAGAGATCAAAACAAAAGTTCTATATGTATCTTTGATCCAAGAAGCAGATTTCATTGTTTCTATGAATGTATATAAAACGTATTTCCTTTTGAACAGATTTGTCCCATTCAGCATGGGGTTTGATTTTATGGGTGGGGCTGGTTTTTGTTGATTTGGGTTTCTTTGTTTCATGGCAATTAGTTGTAAAACACCTTAAGATGCATTGCTAGAATGACTGCTCTACAAAGAGCACTTTGTATCTTATTGTAAAATATTCAGACATGCAACACAAACAAATGGTGTCTGTAATAAAAATAGTGCCATATATCTTCATTTGTACTAGAACAAATCAGTTTTATTTGTTCGTTCTGCATTTTAGTGTCATAGGTCTCTTAGAAAAGATAATTTACAACTCCTTCTGCAATTAGATATGAAATTAAGTCATCTTACTCTGCAGAAGAATTTATAATAAAGAGAACAGGTTCAACCAGTTCCACTGAAAATATTTTGATAGTGTCAAAAAAGACAGCATAAAAATCTTTAGTGTTTTAACAAATTAACACTTGCCTTTTGGGTAAAGTACTGTACATGCTGTTAATCTTTTAATTAGGTTCTCAATTTCACATACGCATTTATGATAGGGGTTTTTTTAGTGATCAAAAAATGCAAATGCATGGTGTTGCTATGCTCTTTTAGCAGACATCTCAGAAAAAAATAACTAGCATGTGTAGCCCTCTATTTAAAAGCTTGACGATAAAATATTAATAAATCTTTGAGAATATTACCAATGAAATGCCATTCCATGTTCTTTTAAGCAAATACAGCTTACAGATACAAAAAAAAAACAACACTCGTTCTCCACACTCAAGCCACAGAAAAAGAAAGTTTTATGTTCGTAATGCATGCAGTTTTTAGACCCATCATCAGCATTTAAAAATATGTAATAGATGCTATCTATATAAGTGGATATATAAACAGTGACGTTTGAAACATATTCTATGGAAGCATTTCATAAAATGCCAATTTTCTCATACTGAGTGCTGTACAATTCTGCCTGAATATCTCCTTCCAGGATCTTGAAAAGATTTGGTATTATCTATAGCTCATTAGCTGATATGTTTCTTTCCTCAAGCATTTGGTCCGTCCTCAGTTTCAACACAAAATAAACACTTTTTCCCCCACAGACTATTTCATAGATTCTTTAGCTGGTGCTGAAAAAAAACTACTCAGAAAGGCAGACAAATTGCCATCAGTTAACAATCCCTATGCCAAGGGACATTTTTAGCATGGAGCTGTCACTGCAAAAGCAGGAACTATCTACTAGCTATCCCACATAATGATTTTTGTTAGAAAAAGGAAAAAGGCCAAAATGTGGCTAAGCAGCAAATATATTATAAAAACAAAATATGAAAGCAATTTAGCTAAGAATCCTGACTGGCACACATTCTCTTTTTAGCTTGCTTGTTTGAATTTAACTCTTTATTGTAACTGTGGAACCAGCCAGGTGAAGTTGAAGATGCTGCATGTACACAATTAAGGCGTGAAGACATTAAAATACAGACCCCAGACCCCAGGATTACTATTGCTTCATTCTTTAATTGACAGATATTTCATCCTAGAAAACTTATTTTCTATTGGAATGAAGTTGGAAGTAAATTTACCCACAGATATCCAGTGAAAAATATCTTAAGTTCATCTAATTCAATTTGACGCAATGCCTTTTTTTTAAATCACACCTGTATAAACTTTTTTGTTTTCTTTTCCCTGGATAAACCAAAAGTATTTATGGACTGAAAGACAGAGCATGAGTGATCCTTTCATAAGCCCTACATTAGCAGGGAAAGGGAGAGAGACCCACCCTGACCAGCCAAGTAGCTCAGTGGGCAGCAGGAGGGCATAAACACCAGCTTCTCTCATCCACAGCTTGCATTGGAGCCTTAATCAGTTACTTTCTGAATGGGTTTCTATGCTAACTGGCAAAAGGAGGTCACCAACAAAATTGTCTTTTGCTTATCCTTTTTCATTCTGTATATTTAGCTGGATCCCTTCTGCTATGCTCATATGTGGTGGTGAGCAACACTCAGAATTGACCCCCTGTTGTCCATGCCAGAAGGATCTTTCCTAAAGAGATGATCAGAAACACAGAGCAAGTTCATGCTTAGCTTGTGGATGTAGTTGAAGGGGACTGAAGTACTGCTTTGGTACACCATGAGCTTGAAAGGGACCCCACAGCCAGAAAATTTGCTCCCCACATGCTCAAACCAATTCTTCACATGTGCAGGGAGACCCAGACCAGAGCACTCTCATGACAAAGGGACCTGGGGCAGAACAGCCACCAGAAAGAGCTGTGCTTTATCCAGAGCAGCACACCCCTTATAAACACTGCACAGGGGAACCTCTGAAGTCCTAATAGTTGGGATGTACTTCCCAAAAAGCAGATATCAATGTGGTGGATGAGCCCTGCCTTTGCTAGGGTCAAGCACAGAAGCAGCTGGAGCTGGGCCCAGCTTTGTGCCTCATGGGCAGCTGTGGCAAAAAAGCATACTCTCATGCTATGGGGTTAAAATGCTGCTGCCTTTATCTAGAGCAAGGACTGGAAAACATCTCAGCAGACAAGAATATCTAAAAAGAAAAATCAAACTGAAAAAAAAAGCTACCCTAACTTGTGTGAAGCCTCACCAGGCTCTGCTCTCTTCATATGCTACTGAACATTTAAAATATATTTAGCTTGTTAGCTACCAGGCTGCTAAATGCCCTTCATTTTCCTTCTCTTGACAGGGGAAGACCAAGTCTAACCTAACTTACTCACATTTCTAAACATAACTCTGCTTATCAGATTCATGCAAGAAAGACAATTTTTTGTTGTTTTCAATTTAAAATTAATAAACACCATTTCCCAATTTTCCTCAAAAAATACCAGTGGTTCATGGGTTTGCAGGCTTAGCTGAGAGGTTGGGAAGGGGCCAAGAAAAATCAGAATTTTTGGTCTAAGTCTTAATCAAGCACATGCAGGCTTTTCAATGTGAGCTTGATTTTTATTTCAACCCAAATTATTATAAGGGTTTCTGTGACAGGAAAAAAATAAATAAATAAAAATAAAAAATAAAAAAAGGAAGCCTGTGGCTCAACATCCCCAGCATTTCTTCACTGGCCTATAAAACTACCAGAACACAGGAAAATATATCCTTGAAGAGCATGACGCTTGAAGAAACTCCTGTCCTGCCCGGTTACCTTTTTGCACACAGCCTGCACACGCCAAATGGGAAGCACTACAGGCTACAGCACTCATAAAACAGAAGCACAGATTTACTGTTACAGCCATAGCGGTATTTCTAAGAAACAAAGGGAAAGAGAGGAACAAAATGCGTAATGATATCTATCTGTAACACAGTCTGAGGCTTATCAGTTAGGAGCACGGAGCAACCAAATGACACGCACTCAGCTGCCACAAGCTCGTCAGAGCCCGAAGCCGTCACCAAGGCACATTGCATTTCAAAGCGCTGGGCCTAGCTCTCTCCTCCCAGGCATGAGAAGTCTTGGGCAGGCAGGAAGCAAACGAAGACAGGGCGTTTTCCTGTGACAGCCCAAGCCTGTTCTGTCCCCTCCACTCTCCTCTTTCCATCCCTGCCTCCTCCTGATTACAAGCCATGTTTTGCTCAGTCACAAACTGCAAATGAGACAGAAAGCAGCCGTCAGAAGTGCTGAGCTGTTCAGGGCTACATTTGGTTACTCTCCTTTAAGCTGTTCAAACACCAATAAATTACCCATTTACTTATACTACCCAGATGTTTGCCATCTAGAAAAATAGATTATTATTTGTAGAAGGTTTTGTTCCATCACAAGAATCCTGTAAATAATATATTGGGATCAGAAAGCCAATACCACCTGACAACGTTTACACACATCAGCACTAAGCGGGTGGCAGGGAGGAAAAGGACAGAGACACACTTCTCTACCGCTACTTGAAAGTAAAGAACTTCCATCATGAGCTTATCAAAGAGTGAAGTATTCACTGTAATTCACACTGCTAGGATAATGAAGTAACTTATAATAGCATTATGGATGGGGAACGAGGGTGACAACCTGGAAGGTGAGCTATTACTGGATTTTGAACTTCTGTTTTCATATATATATATGTGTGTGTGTGTGTTATTTTACATATGTATATTATATATGTATTCATATTGTAGATATAAATTACAAATATAATACCTATTTCATTTCTTTATATAAAAGTAAAACATGAAATGTACTCAGTTTATTATACATTTGAATATGACATCCTAACATTTCTTTGTAGGTCAACTTTTCCACAAAAAATTCGCCTTAGTTTTAGTAAACCTTAAATATATGCAGCCTCAACCTCTCTCTCTTCTTTAATATATTACTTAAGATTTCTTAAGAGTTCCAAGCAACATTTAGAAACAACTCTTGGGCTGTAACTGAAAAGGCAGAAGATGCTGAACCTTTAACAAGTGCCTTTCAAACCCTGTGTCCATTACGTACTCAAACACCTATCAAAAAACAAAGCAAGAAGAGGTTTTCAGCATTCTCATTAAATTCTGACTTTCTCTTCAGGTTCCTGTAATTGAGTTTCATTCATATTTGTCATCAAGTTTTGTAGGGTAGACAGAACAGTGATTTGCTGGTAAATATCTGTATACAGGGAGGGAAATAAATATTTGAGCAGTACTCAGCTCACTTTCTTTAAACATCAGGGAGAAAGACAAAGGATACAACTCTAGCAATGTACAATTCAAGGAGCTGCTTTTACAAGGAGTGCTTTGATATGTATGGCTGAATATCACTGTAAGAAATCCAGTCTGCTTAGCAATCCCAGACAAAGTTGTCATTAAATTTAATGTCTGAGTTTACTGCAAGATGTACATTAGAACTGTAGCCCCCATGCTTACTACTCTTAAATGATTTGATTTGGGCCCTTCATAATTTCACCACCAAAGCTGGAAAGGAGAAAGAAGAGTTTACCTGTAAGTGTCCCAAATAGAAGCAAGGTCAGCAACAGGGGATTACTAAATGTAAAGAGCTGTTAATTAAAAATGGAGTAAGACTGTTATGGTGAAAAGAGTTCTGAAGTGAGCTGGGTTGTTTTCATCAGTTTAGAAGGATGATCATATTCTGCAGCAAAAGAGTCTGAGTGGAGAGAAATACATCAAGTCTACATGACCGACAGCTGTTAGGTGAGACCAGTATGCTATCTCTACACAAATAAAAAACAAAAAGTTGTGTTAAAGTGATAGAGCTAGGAAATGACCCAACATTTGATTTGTTGATCATCACATTCCCTTGTTACTTAAGTCACCATGTCATCAATGTCTCTTCTACTAATTAAAGCCAGTATAATATTGACTAGAAGGTGTTTGGTCCCGTGGACAGGGAGCATTGGCTCAGACATACAAATGGCACTGGACACTTGGCTAAGGAGTCAGAAGACCCTGAATAATAGCATCCTTGTAATTTATTGCACATTATTTACAGGGAGAAACCTGACCCCATGTTTCCTCTCATTTCTCTCTCGCTGCAGCACACTGCAAGGAGTGCTCACGTTCATGTTCCAGAGCAGAGCATGCTGCAGAAGCAGCACCAAACTCTTCTAGCCAAGTCTGTTTTAAAACTTCCCATAGCTGCAAACAACAACAAAGCCTCAGAGGTGAGGCAGCAGGAGAATGTTAGTTGGTCCTAAGATACAACTCTGGGGCGCACAACATCAGGGCCAAGGCACCCCATCAGCTACTCTGGCCAGGCACTACCCAGCATCAACCAAATTCTACCCTTTCCTACTTGGCTGTGCAGGGCTGATAGGACTGATGCTGCCTGACCTCAGCTCGCCAAGTCATGACCCCCACATAGCATCACCCTTCTACGTGTTCAGCTACTGCCACTCTGCATAGCTCTGTACAGCCCCCAGGCTTCTCCCTCTTCAGGCAGTGTGCAGCACTAGAAGAAAGGGGGCATCATGAAGAAAGGCCTCCAAGGCATTAACACAAGGCATTGCCTCTTGCAGCAGCTCTGCTCGTGGTGATACATTGCTTAAGAAGCAAGGGTTGGCAACCTCTGCAATGACAGAGATGGGAAAGATCTAATATTTCTCTTGCTCTGTGTTAACTCCCCTTAGCTGTTTTCTCACCCGTCCTTTCTGCTCCACTTGGCATCCCAGCACCATTTCACTTTTTTGTACACCCCTCTCCTTGTGGTGGCCTCTCTTCCCAGCCCCTGCTCAGCCAGGTCCTTGTCAAAGTGTTTTGCTCCTGAGAAGTAGATCCCAGCCAGTAACATCACACAGCAGCAACATTCAAGATGTGCATCCCAGGCAACTGTCTCACCAATGCCCAGCTAAAGCTACCCACAAAAACACAAGCCCGCAAACAGCAATCAGGGCAGGCACTCCACACTGCCCTGTCCAGCAAAAGCACCCTGGAGAAGGCTAAGCCTGTTTTGATGACCCATTCACCTTTGTGAGGCTTTGTAGAAAACATACACCACTTCTGTGTACACTTACAACAGCTAGCAAGGAACCAGTAAAAAATATACATATACATATATATATATATATACACATACATCCACAAGAAATCCCACTATTTTCTTTTTCATATGGATTCTAATAAATTGATAGAATTTGCCAAATGTGTCAAATTAGCACTGTTCTTCCTCCACCCCATAGCAGGGAGGGAGTCAGCTTTCAAAGCAGGTCCCAAAGCGGCAAGACTACACACAAAGTACTCCAGTTGCAGATACTTTCATATTACTTGGGTCACAGTACTTGGTCCCTACCATTTGTCCCCTCTTACACAGCCTATTTAGAGTACCCTGACCATAAAATAAAATAAAATAAAATAAAATAAAATAAAATAAAATAAAATAAAATAAAATAAAATAAAATAAAATAAAATAAAATAAAATAAAATAAAATAAATTATTAAATTACACATGAAACAGGTGCCAGGTGCCCTTTTAAAGCATGACTCTTTTCCTCTCTAGAAGTCACACGTCACTCATTCCCTAGTGTCAGATGTAGACTCAAGTGATGGAAGAAAAATACATAAATGTTTATTAAACCTTTGTTGCCATTCACACCACCAACTTTCACACCCCAATGCCAAGCTGTTAACAAATTCCCATTCTGTTCCAGAAGAATTTTCACAGCGCCTGTCAGAAAAGGGAAGTTTCACGAGGCTAGTGTTCGCTGGAAAAGTCTCTGCACTTGCCACCATCAACAAAAAATGTTTGCAACCAGCTTTTGGTGTATCAGTTGTGTCCTGCCCAAATTGTATGGGAATAAAGAGCTTCTTCCACTGAGACATGAGGCCACCTTCACGTCCATCTCCCACTATAGATTTGTCTCAAGACTTCCCCAATTTACCTAATGACCAGAACAGACAATTAGACATGACAAGCCAAGTGACCGTGAGCCGGTAGGTGATCCAGGCCAGGTGCCAGCTGTGTGTGCAGGGTGCAGGTTGAATGCCCAGCCACAGCACCACCTCCCTGGGGAGCTCCACAGCTTTGGGCTGCTACACAGGCAGGCAGCCCCACAGCAGAACCCCTGGGGCACATACCCTCCCCCAACTCCCCCCATGCCACATTTTCTTTCTGGCCCCCAGACTCTGCTGTACAGCTGGTGGGTGTGAAATGGGACAAGTCACACACCGCTTGATTGAAACTCGGCAGGTCTATGCAAGTGCCATGGTGAACTGCAGCAAGGGTGATGTGAAATTGCACAGCAGTTTTCTCGCTGCTACAATTCTGTTTTCCCCCTACAAGTAGCTCTTATCTGACACTGGAGACCCTGTTCAGAAGGGAGCATGCAAACTCAAAAAGTTTCCCATGAGGTGAAGCGAACACTGGTACTCCTCTCTGACAGTCAGCCAAAGCAAGAGAAAGGAAAAAATTACACATTTTTCTAACTCAAAAGGTGGCAACTATTACACACTACATTACTGCCTAAACAGCCTTTACAAAACAAAAAGGTTGGACATGCTCACATTTACTTTGTCCCTAGAGAAAACAAGGACACCTACTCATGCCAATACTCTGCAGAGTGTGCTGCTCAAAGCTTTACCGTTTTGAGAAATGCACCTGAAGATCTTCAGCTTCTCAGGCAGATCCTGTAATTCAGCTGATCATAAAGCATAGAGAAGAACTAAGTGGCTGTTTATCAATGTATATTGCCAAATGAAATCAATCCCAAGCACTAGAACAGAAGCAGACTCTTCCTGTAACCAGAATGAACAGAGCAAATAGCCCCTTTTTAATACCAAAAAATTGTGTTCCCAAATAAATCCTTTTATCAACGATTTGGCAGCATGCTTCAGTCAACACTGGTTGACAGATTATAGCCCAATATTTTATAAATTTTCACATGAGACTAAGCAATCTCAGAGACCTATTAGCACTCTGTCTCTGCCTGGACCTCATCTCAGCCTGCTGACAGCTAGCACAGGAATAAGCTATTACAGAACATGCTGCACACTTCGGCTTCAGATGTTATAACCAGCATGCCCTACAGTATTTGCACAGGATGTATAATAGACTTTGGAGAACTAGTCCTTCAGTGTGAATGTAAATACGCTGACCAAGTAAGAGATTTGGTAGCTGACAGACCTCTGAGGTATTTTCTGTCCTTTCTAAATATTATATCATTTGATGTTTTCTAGTGGAAGGTAATTGCTTCCTTAAAGACAAAAATGGCATTGTCTTTTAGATTAATTGTTTCAATTAGAGGTTCAACTTTTATTTTCTAGATGAGTTATTTGAGCAACACACCAAGTGACAGATTAGTATCTGAGCCTGATGACTGTCAAAGCCTGTAGTTTAAAAACGCAGCGGCCGTTTCCTCCCTGCACAGTGACTAATTCCCTTTGTGAGTCAATCTGTCTCTACTCTTTGGTATTCTCACCACAGAGAGATGCTGCAAAAGCAAGGTTCCCCAAGTGAGATGCTCAGCCAGTGTGGATCACTGCACTGAGTGGCATGCCTTCCTGGAGCAGGTTTCTTCCAAAGCCCACTCCCCTTTATAAATGCCAAGATACAAATCTTGGCCACCGAATGCAGCGTGTTCCACATGTTAGCCCACAACATGTTGAGCAACTGTGCTAACTGAGATGGATAGCGCTGTCAAACAGGAAACTGGCTCACCAGGATGAAAACAGTGGGAAACGCTGACCTTTTACATTCAAAAATAAAAAATGAAAAATAAAAAAATTATCTCTAAAATGACATGAAATGTTTCCTATTAAAAAATGAAACTACCTTCTCATATAGCGTTTAGTACTGTATTGTGCAAATTAGCACATTGGCGCTGTGCATGAGCTCTGCCTGTAAGCAGATCCTGAGCCTCTCTCACAGAACAGAAAGGCTGACAGAGGAAATGAATCATTATCACCCTGCTTGGAAAGAAGTTTGTACAAGGAGTGCTGTGCTATTAACTACTGCCTGGAACTCCTGGATTCGACACAACCACTGCTCACTCTGTTCGCACGTTCAAATTCCTAGCTATACAAAATGACTAAAATCAACAGTTAAAATCCTTATCCCCAGGCAAAGCTACTATTGAACTACTCTAAACACACACAGGTTCTATTGATGACATGAAGATGAAAGTTACAGGTTTCTCATCAAAAAGAAAAAGCAATTAAATAATCTGCTTAGGATAAGGAAGTCTCTAGAAATGCAAAGTTCTTTTTGGAAAGATTTCTCCTACCCCACCACCTCCTGCCTGTTTCCCTCAAGATTAGGGTTTTGGGTTTGTTTTCTGCATGCTGATAATTTGGGTATAAAGAGGAAAGCTTTGTTTATTTTAAGATTTCACCACTTCTGGAGAATCTTCTCTAAATGAAAGGGACTGTAGGGCTTTGCAAAGGACTTTGCAGCAGTATAGTAGGTAAGTAGAAACAGAGAAATGAGTCTGCACATGTAATACTACAGCTATTGGCCATAAATACACCACTATATACATGTATAACACCATTATATACATTATATCATTTTAAAAAATGAAACATTATAATACACTTTTTTAAGTGGCCCTGATACAAAGAGAAATACCAGATGCCACCTAGCCGTACACCTAGAGGGTCTACCCTTCTCTTCTGTGCTGACTTCCTTGAAGCAGCAACCTGGCTCGAGATACAGAACAAACGTGTCATAAATATGCTGACTGATCATTATCACCATATTTCACACTTCAGCAAGATCCAGCTAATGCTTTCTAGGCAGGCTAACAAGGTAGGGGTTGTTGTACACCTAGTTTAAGATTAAGCAATCAGTACAATTTAGTAAAACAATTTCAAGATTTGCCACCAAATTTCTTGTTTTCTTCTTGTATTGAACAACCTCTGGTGCTCTCTTCTGCCAGTACAAAGAAGGGGGAAAAGAACTTTATTGAATACCTTGTGCCTGAGCTGCAGAGCTGTGGGAATACCCCAGAGCCAGGAGCGCTGTCTCCACCAGCTGGCTAAAGAGCACATCTTTGCGAACCAGAACGAACTCAGCATGTTCTTCTCGATTATCATATTCAAGAGAGGTGTCTGACTGCTCCACCACACAAAAGACTGGAATCATCAAACCTAGATGGAAAAAAAATAAGTTATTAAGAGAGGAACAAGAAATGTGTCATACATCTCTGATTAAAGCTTTAAATTAAAACACCTCCTAGAAGGCTCATCTTAAGTGGATATCTGCCTTTCTTCCCCGTGGGATAGCTTTTGTTTTCTTTCCAAGGGAAATACTTAAGTCTCATCACTTGACTCATTTAAAAACCACACTAGAAGCTCCAGAGAATACAACTCAGGAACAGAATCACAGTTAGTATGAGGACAAACAAGATTTCCTAATAAGACCTTTTCAACATTGCAGAAGTTTTCTAGAGTTCCGTCAATATCTTATTCTTGCAAGTCAGAGTTTCTCCACACTCGGCCATATGAAAACCTGACACACAAATACTGCTCTCCTGCTTCTCCATGATGCAGTGAATGTCATGGAGATATCAACAGAGGTTAGTACCAGATGCACTTCTAGGATGGGTTAGTTTATTTGCACTTTTTCAGACCTTGGCCACCCATGTCATTGTGCAAAGAAAATAATCTTGCTTAGATTTTGCTGAAAAGGATCATGTTCTGGTGTTGGTAGCTGATGGCCTGGCAGACCCAAAGAGGCCAGTGGCTGTTTTCCCACTGCATGCACTAAGAGACTGAGAACAGCTCTCTTAGAAAGAGGATCAAGGATGAGGAGGAACCACAGAAGTGGAAAACTCAAGGGATGGTCTGGATTCAATTTTGTTCTGTTTTATTGTAAACTTACTTTTGTGGTTACAGGATCAAGGCATCTATGGCAATAAATTGTGGGGCACGAATTTAAAGGGATCCAGTACTACAGACAGTACAGAAACAAGCCAATCTGCAGGAGATGGCCTTATAGTACTCTAAGTGCATTCATGGAGGGAAGACACAAGGAAGGAATGTGCAAAATGCCTACTGAGTTGGAACATCCGTTTCCATCACTCTCTATAGGGCAGGTAGGGTGTGGCATTACCTCCAGTAACAGAAATTCATTAATTTGATACAATCTGTTAGCCCCTACATAAATTACAAAATACTGGGGTAAAGATAAATCTCAGCTTAAAGCAGTTTCAAAACGTGCTATCTAGGGCTCACAGTACTGACAGAAAGTTTACCTCTTGCTCCTTTTCTTCATAAAGAACTAGAAACATTTCTAGTTCTAGTTCTATTAGCTACTAGAAACATTCCTAGTAGCTAATAACTATGAAAATAATTATTATGAAAGTATTTAAAAGGCTAGATACAAATCACTGTATTCCTGGACTGGGCACTTCTTTAAGGGAAAGTGAGGAGAAAGTCACGTTTCCTATCTCCTTCTGTACAGTCAGTTAAATATCTTCAAGATCTTCTACTATTAGCAGTTTAAGTATCTACAAACCAACAGTTAAATACTCCTTCAGAAGAGCTGCCCTGCCCTGAAATAGACAGTCATACCTGTAGCACCTGCTAAGGGACTTGAATCCTCCTGTCTTGAATTTGCAGAGACTTGATATCCTAAAAATGTATTTTAGATACATGTTGATCATTTGCTTGCTCTAGCTGCCATGGAGTAGCTCGCTGTCTGAGATTTGAACTGCACACCAGCAGCAGTAGCTACAAGCCTGGATATCCAGTTGATGGGTTTTAGTTCTGTGTTACATCCTTTAGTAACGGGTAGGTATATTACAGCATCATATTGATGCTGCTTCCTCTTTAGTGCTTGATTTTGGGCTATTCTGATGCATTTTGCAAATTCAAGCAGCAAATATTAACATACTCACTCAAGAACATAAGGTAAAAAAAAAATCTCTGGGTGCTTTCCTGGAAAGAGTGCAAGGCTGATCCTGTTCTCACTGAAGTCAACAACAAAATTGTTATTCCTTTCAAAGGTTAAAAAATGAATTCTGTTTGTCCATAAACTATTTATTTAACTATTTCAAATGAAACTTAACCTCTGCAAGCGACAAACTTGCCCTCCTGTCAAACATACAGTCTGTCACAGCACTTCTGATGAGGCTATTAATGTCTCAACAGAAAGAGTAAGGTAATTGGCCAAATGCTACGGCTGTGATATCAGTTGTGTAAATTGCATTTTGGCAAGACGGCATACATGGGTGAATGCAAACTAATGAGAGGGATGCCACTGGATCTTTTACGCTCTTGCTGCATGCTTTCCTTGTCACAGAACAGTCTTCCCACCTTTTCAACACGGAGGTTGTACCTATTCTCGGCACAAATTGTTATGCCCATTGTTTACTGTCTCCATACAAACAGGACCTCAAATGCTGGAATTGACATTGTCCACAGTACCATAGGAGGGATGCCACGACAGACCCACAGGAGCCTTGCCCGTGATGATTTTCTAAATGGCCCCTTCCTGCTGCCCATGCTTGCAGGAACCCTGCTACAGAAACAGCTTTTTCAAAAACATCTCTGAGCTCAATGACCCAGTGTAACTGACAATAAGCTGTTATGATTACCTTAAAAACAGAGAGCAAAGGGCAGGTTACCACATCTGCCACTGCTAACACATTCTGATGCCTCTCACTCTAGCATATGCAGTCTTAATACCACTACTTTACTAAAAAATGATAGTAATCCAACTTCTTTCAAATAAATCTCAATCCAAAGTTCTCTCTGCTTTTCCCTCTGTTTTGTACTGAGAGAGTTAAGCTATAACATCTCTGATGTATTCATTACCTTCAACTTCTCTGTTTCCCGATGTCATCTGGATATAAATTACCATATTTCCAGTACATTACAATCAGAAGAAAAAACACCTGCAGCCAAAACCAACAATCTCTTTACACACCAACATGCATAATGTCTTGCTCCGAGATGCATCTATTGCACCTCCACAGGGCCCTTACAGACAAGGGACTCAAGTTAGTCAGTGCTCATCAGCATCCCAGCTGAACAATTTATAGCAATACCCTGAGAGCAGGATACTAAGCATCCAGAATGAAGTCTTGCATGCAGTAAGAAAAGGAAATTTACTCATAAATCCTGAAACCCCTCAGCTCTTTTCCCTGATGCCTGATCAGCCAGAACTAGTCATCCTCCCTCTCCCATGCATACAGACAAAAAAGGCGCAGAACTTCTGTGCATTTGCTCTCCCAGCTTTAGAGAGATGCTTCAGTGAATAATGCGGTATAATTCATGGTGGATGACATACGGCACTGATTTTCACACATGGAGAAAACAAGGGATAATCTGAGGGCTAAAAAGGAAACATTTTGTTTCCTTAAAGGAGGAACACCATGCCGAAATGAAAACAAAACATTAATAATGATCATAAATTATCCAAAAGACTTTTTCTCCTTGATGTTAATTCATTTAGCTGGCTTATAAACATTTTTTCAGTGCTTCTGACAGTGCTTTGACCACACATTGATAGCATCTATGTAAAAAGTTAAGGGAACATAAAACGAGATCCATGTAAAGGCTTTTATAAAAACATCTACACACTGCAAGAATTCCCTGTATTCCACTGATGAGAACAGGGACAAAGTATTCCCAGAAGAACTGAACGGTGAGTGGTGACTGGTACCTCTGTATAACACATATTTTTAAAGCAGATCAGAGATGGAAGCTAAGCTCTGCTATTGCTTTCATTGAAAACACACAATGTACAGAGAAGGCTTTGTAAACTTAGTTGCCTTTTTTTTTTTTCTGAGACTCTTCTAAGTGGCAGAGAAATCAAGAAGAAATTAAATATGTACTAAAGAGACCTGTGCCCAAATGCACATTTTCTCCTCCTTGCTGGTTTCACTGTATAGTTTTATTTTATTGGGGAGTAATTCATTCTTAAAAATGAAGGAAAAAGGAAACAGGTACTTTGTTCAAGAAGTGAAAAGTCTGACAATCTGCTGTGTAAAATGTTAATTTAATAAAAAAGCTTGCAGCCCGTTATAAGTATTATCAAACTGAAGACAAGCAGCCCCCAGAAAACAATTTAGGCTACAAGATTTACAAGCAGAAGCTGTTAATTTCCAATAGCCAACTAGAAAGACAAGACAGGACAGATATTTAACAAGTTTGCATATAACTAGCAATTTTGCTCATTTTCAAATGATACTTTGTCCAGTGCACACTTCAGAGCAAGTAATAAATGTGATGTTATTAGCGCTCAACTTCTACACATCACCCAGTACCACACAGTCACCCCATGCTTGGCACCTAAACCAAAAAAGAAGACACTATGGAAAGCTGCAGAGGAGGTTAAACGATTGCAGCCACCCAGCTCTCCTGCCCGTTAAATCAGAAGCAGTGCTTGCTCATCCTAGTAAGTATGAGGATCAACCAATGAGAAGAGGCACCAATAAAATTTGTGTCTTTTTAGATTAAAATCAGTTTTCATCAGCCCAAGTTTTAAGCCCCATCTAGGTGTTATTTAATTTAATCTAATTTGAACAATTTCCAAACATCAGCTTGATTAATTTCAACAGCACAGTGTTATGGAAAGATTTACTATACAGGGGTTGTCTAGCAGGGAATTAATAAAGAAGCCAGTTCTTAGCCCTGAGTAACATGAGGTTTTAAGACTTCCCAGATTTCTAGTGGGAATACTTCATAGCACAAACATGTTTTCTTCTGGGAGTGAAACCCACCAAAATTATTAAAAACTGAGATCAAATGGTGGTGTCAAACCCAAAGGAAATCATTCTAGAGTGGAGAGATTTTTATCAAATGAAGAAAATGGAAAATAAAGTTTTTGTTGTTGCTGTTGCGCTTTGGGTTTTGGTTGTTGTTGTTATTGTTGTTGTTTTTTGTTGTTGTTGTTGTTTTTGTGTTGTTTTTGTGTTTGTTTTTTTTTTTTTAAACAGAACACAGACATACACACAGTGCAATCTCTCTCAAAGACAAAGCAAATTTCTATTGTTGGGAGTTTAGAAACCAGGACATTTATTTGAAAAATTCATAAACTACTGAAAACTCTTCATTACTGCATGCAGAAAACATTTTCCCTAGCAGAGACTGTAGCATGGGTCATTCTCAAAGCTAGTCTTTTCAATAGGAAAAAAAAAATCAAAACTAAGACAAGGTAAGCAATATCCACAAATGTTTATTTGCACACACACCTCCACATCCAGTGTAAAAAAAAAAAAAAAAAAAAAAAATCAAAACCATAAAGGACACTAAGATGACTAAAAAATTAATCTACCTGATAAAAGCACATTGTTCCCCATCTCTGACTGTCCAATGCATCTGAAGTTTGTACTTGATCTGCAATGAGACTCAGTGCTGAATGCCTTCGAAATACTGAGTTACTAGCAATCTCAGCTGGACTTCAAAGTATAAGAGCCTTGCCCTGTGACACAGGCTCTGCAGCTCGGTTAGCAGAGTGTAGGTCATCTTGAGGAAATTATCTGGATAAAGATTCCATACGTTTAACAATAAAACATGCTTACACAACCGAGAATAACCACAGGAAGCAATCAAACTACAAACAGTCCTCAAAACTAATCTGCTTCTGTTTTTTCTTCAGGAGAGAGCACTTCACTCTACAAAGGCAGGGGCAGTAAAGCAATCGATTTATTTATTTATGTTTGCACCACAATAGAGCTGACTTTAAATATACTGATTTGGTATTTAACTCTCTTCCCCTTTCTTTTAAATGAATTGGAAAAATGAACATAAATTGAGAAAGCAGCATCCACCTGGCACGGAGAGGTTTACGTGTTCTCCTCCTCACATCCTGCACCTCTAACTGAAGAGGCAAAAGAAATTAATTTTCACAGCTTTGGGTTATTCAGAAACACCTGAACAAATTCAGAAACACCTGATCAAAACAAGATATCCATATCATATCTTACTACAACATAAATCCAGAGCTTCTATTCTGAAAAACTGACCACCAACACCAAGAAAAAAAAAAAAAAAGAAAGAAAAAAAAAAAAAAGATTGAAGCTTCCTGGTGCCAATTCTTCAAAACTGCAATCACTTCAGGATTTACAGCTTACAGAGATTAAAATCTAGTGTGTATGTCTGTATTCGTGAGTTATATATTCAAGACTCGCCTAGCCGCATATAATGAGAAAAGAAAAATTTATAATGAGAAAAGATCAACTGCATTCCATTTCTTTCCAAGAGGAAGGAAACCAACATGTATTCAAAAAAAATAGTTTTGTCATTCTGAAGTCAACACCACTTTTATTTAAATCACAGCACAGCTCAAGCTAGTGGTAATGCGAGATCTTACCCAGAAAATCCCATGGAGTCCAATTAGGGCCTTTAGATACAGGATACACAGTGACAGGCTGAGTAGGCAGAACCAGACCATTCCCACACTGACACACACATCTGACTATTCACACTCAGGAAGGATCAGGCTTGAAGCAGATCCTGGGTTCAGCCTGTGCCTGTGCAGTTCAGCAAAGAGGTAGATGAGACAGAGGTCACACGTTTCAGCAAGGGTTAGTCGTGTCCATTAGGGTTCACTTTCAAGCCACCCCATAAATTTTAAATGTAATTAAACTGGACAGAATATAAGCTGTTGGCACTTAACTTACTTACAATAAATGTGTGGTTTGGGTAAATGGACTGTGTTTCACCATTTTACACATCAAGCACCAACGTACAACAGTTTCATTATGAGGCTGGGCATTCTTCCACTGTAAATTTTTTTTTTTACTGGGGACTGGAAGAATTACTTTGCAGTTGTTTGTCACTAACCACTTGGAAACATGTGAAGAAAGCTGTATGTACGCAGTGACAGGAGGCCAGTGGGAAATCTGTACATCAAATATCAGAGACTGCACCAGCGTCTTCACAACTGTACAATTCTATACCTCCCCTCCAAAAAAAAAAAAAAAAAAAAAAAAAAACAAGCAAAAAACCAAACAAACAAACAAAAAAAAACAGAACCAAGCACCTCATTACAATAAAAAATTTTGTTTAGAAACAAGAACCTTACTTTCTGCTAATCCTCTGCTCTCCAATGTGTTCTAGACAAAACATGAGCTATCTAATTTTGTACACAACCAGTAATGTGATGCTGTTAAACTCCTACTCTTCAATGGTTTATAAGCCTGTTGCAAATAATTTGTTCCAGGATGCAATTTGGTAAAGAAGAGCTCAGTCCACAGATGATTTTAATACAATGTTTGTCAAAGAAACAAACAAATAAAAAATCATGTTAAATAATATTACATTGTAGAAGTTTTCTACTTAGGAGGGCCAGAGGAAATAAACTAAGGACAATATCTTTCTCCTCCTCCCCTGTTATTTTTTCTGGCTTAAAATATTCAATAGATCTGTAGGCAGGAAATGCATTTCTACATATTATATTTTAGCCAATGGTGAATGCAAACCACAAGATATTATTTACATCCTTCTTCAGCTTCCAGTCCTTTCTGTGGCTTCAGTCTCCCAACCATCACAACTATCCCAGCTCTCAGAAAATTTTATAAAGAAGTCACTAACATCTCTGCAGATGTCCCCTGCTTCTGACAGCTTAACTAGCCAAAGAATCCTTCTCCTAGCTGAAATAACAACTTTACTGTTTAACACAAAATATTCCAGGCCACTATTCCACCACAGAAACATATTATGAATCTCATAACTTGATTTGATAATACTCGAGTTTCTCAAAAAACTATATAAAAGAAAAGCAGTATTAAGAGCATGTGTTTAGACTAACAAGAAATGAGAAAGAAAGAGGGATATGGAATATTTACCTCTAGTGCAGCCCCTCCTGCTGCGTGTCTGGGACAGAAGTGGCACTCAAGGGAGACGAGGCATTTTGTTAGCGACAGTGGCTCAGCTGTTCCTGGTGACTAACTGCCTTTACTAAACTAGTTACCCTAACTCAGCCTCAACTCCAGATCTGTCACACTGCTTGGGTCTAAAAGGCAAGGAAGAGAGCGGACGCTTGAGTTTTGAGCACAGCCTCCCTCCTGCCACCTGGTTAGCCCAGGCAAAGCAGTGTGCAGGCAGTCAGGAGGCAGAGGCAATTAAACAGAAGAACAAAAACACCTAAACGAGTGACAAGGGAGAGCGACAGCCCATACCTCAAAATACGGTTTTACAGGAGCCCGAGACCGAAGAAGGCACAAACAACTGTTGCTGTGATTCTAGCTGAAAGCAACATTTCCCTGCCAGCCCCCCTGATATGCAGAAACACTTGTGCCAGTACCAGCCCCATGCCGGTGTTGCGATCTGTACACAGGCTGTCCAATTCACAGTGAAAGGCAACCATGAAGACACTATAGATACATTTTCCCTAAATAAAAGAGCTCAGTTGTTTCAACGTGTCTCCCAGTTAAAAAGAAGAAAAAATACCCTGCAGCAGTACTTTATAATATGAATTAATGGAAAATATACTCATTTCACTCAAAACCAGTGAAGGAAACTCTTTCAAATTAAACTAGCATATTTTTAAAAAATCATCTTAAGCCATTAATTTCCTATAAGTTTTAGGTTTTGGTTTCTGCAATTTAAAAACAAGTTTAGGGTTCAGGAGGGTTTCTGGGTTTGGGGGACTGCTTTCTGTTGTTTTTCTCTCAACTACTAACAAAAACTGCCTAAGGGGCTAAGACTTTCTGTGCCAAGTTCCACCCAGAATTAATTTTAATAACCAACATTTTTAAACCCTGAAAACTGGAACCACTAATAAGCCCTTAACTTTGGTGGTGCTAGCAGATGACACCATATTATGTAATTTTAAGGCAAAAAAAACATCTTCCAGCAGAAGCATTTTAATGAAGGTTCTATTAACTAGTCTCCTGGTACTGGGATAAGTCCCCTGGAATGTAATAGAAAAGCTTTCGTAGCAGGTTTGAGGTTTTATTTCTGGAGAAGAGCTGCATAGCACACTCAAGCCTGCTTTGGGACCTCCACTGGGACCCACCAGCAACCTCTTTCTTCCTTCACCTCCATTCCTCTGTGAACCACCCGTTGACAAGAAAAAGAAGAAACTATATCATCCTCCTTCATGTTACCAGCTAAGTAGCTTACCTAGAGTCTAAAATAACTACTGCACCTACATCCCTGTCTTCAAGACCAACTGCAGGCTCCAGCTGTACTCTCCATGTGCAGCGCATTTCCAGCCAGCCTGCACCTACAACCCAGCACATCACAGAGCAGTGACAGGCATCTGGGGCTTGGCCTGTACTTACAAATTTATCCTCCACACCCCTGGAGAGAGAACATTTTTTGAGTGGCATTCCCAAATTCCTCCTTTTTTAAAGAGCTTTTTTAAAGATAATGGGCTGTGGGGGAAGCATTCCATGTTTTCAGAAAGAAGAGATCACACATTTGACAACTTTCCATTTGAAACATTATTCTCCTGGCACACCTAACAGCCAGAAGGTCACATCAATCTCCCGTTTTTTAATAAATACCACATCTTTGTCAATCAAGTCACAAGATCAAGGAACGAGAATCAGTAGGTACATTCCCTTTCTCAAGTACACACAGAACACTTACTCTGTTTAGCCAGTATGCTACATTTTGGGGAGAAAGTGCAAAGGACCTGGTCAGGCCAACCTCCTATGTGTGGATTCACTGGTTAAGAGCCGGCAATCCATGCTTTGGGGCTCAGCAGGCTGAATTGCTACAGCACTGCGTACACTGAGCTGCACTGGAGAATCAAATACTCCTGCTAGTGCAAAGGCATGTGCTTGCTCGGAGGTGTCAGCCAAAGAGAGCGGATTACATCTGCTCTCCAAAGACTGAACTGGCTCCCAGTTCATTTCCGGATGCCACTCCAAATGTTGATTTATGAAGCTGCATGGCACCTGACTAGAGCCAAGGCTGCTGCAGCAAGGATCTCTTTCCACGTATGTACAGCAGAAAGGACACTTCTGCTTGCAGCTCTGGGACTCAGCTTTGGAGAAAATGGAGAGGCAGGTTCCCTAATCCTTGGACCTTCACCTGCAATGAGGTCCTATTTCAAGGGCAACATGGCTTACACATGCTGCCTGGCACAGGGCCTTTCCATCTGTAGGGCTTCAGTGAAAGACAGTTTGGGAGACAGCTAAAGGGTTACCCAGGAGTATGTCCCAGCTATCAATAATCTAAGAGATTTAGTACTTCTACTGGCACCCATGTCCACAGATTTGGAGAAGCAAAAAATTGGAAGAAATCAGAGCATTTTTCTTCCCCCGTCAAGTAGCACAGCACTTTATTTTGAAGGAGGATTTTATTTATTTATTTATTTTTCCACTATTTTCCACCTGTCCATGGCATTCTCTGAACTCATCTATTTGGCAGGTCAGTATTACACTGTGTTCAGACTAATATAATCAGGAAGGCTTGAACCAATGACAAAAACATTACATTCATTATTAAGCCAAACCCAGGCACCCAGATAATGTTTTACTGTCAAGCAATATGCCTACTTACTGCACACTTGCTCACAGCAGCCTGTATGAAGTCTACCATCCAGAGCTTGAGCAACAAGCTCAAGTTAAAAAAAAAAAAAAAAGAAAAAAAAAAAAAAAAAAAGCTCATACTTCTGTTACTCTGCATTTTCTCCAAGTCTAAAAATTGGTAGAGTGTATGACAGGTCCACCTCATTTTTCTTAATGATGTTTTTATTATTCTTTCACTCAATTAAAGCAGAAATGGATATTGCATCTTCTGACTGTATAATTGTTATTGTAATCTGTTTTCGATCACTGCTTGGGAAATGGGTCCAAAACAACATAAACTATCCACAGCCTCAGAATACAAGTCATTTTCTTTTACTACGATACTTAAAGAGACATCTATCATGTTGTTCTGCTAGCATGTTTGTATTATGGCAAAAAAAGTTATTTGTAAGTTGCGAAAAGACATTATGAAAATCACCTTTTACTCCGAAGTATTGTATAACTCATCATTTATAACTACATTTCTTAATAACCATTCAAAATAATAAGGCTGGAAATTGTGCACATCTAATTTTAATATATAAATAATAGGAAGGCATATAAACCAAAATATGCTCAAAATATGAATTTATATTACTTTGGAAAAATAGTCTGGTTATAGTTTTGAAAATGACATGCTTCATTTCCAATATATGCCTGTCAGCTAAATTTATGACAAAACACTCTGTGAGTTTAGATTACTAAGATGGTAAATAGTTATATTTGAGTTTCCTCACTTATCTGAAGTTTCAGTGCAAATGTAGACAAAGTCAGCAACTTCTAGAGGGTGAAGTGTCTGCCATACATAAGCAAAGGCCGACTTATCTTGTTGCACCTCAACAAAATACAAATAGAAACAGAAAATCTTAAAAAGGGAGACAGAAAAAAGAAGGAAACCTTGTGGCTGTATGCAGTGATACAAGGCAAGGTTCTAATACACAAAACACTCCCCTCAGACATTTCTTACCAGATTTAGTACTTTTGAGAAGGTTTACTGTCAGTGTCTTTTCATCTCACTGAGTGTCTTTGGGGAATAAATAAGAAGGGAGCATATATCAGTAGGAGACATTTCTACTGCACTGTGAAAATGCGGTGGGTGTATGGTTATCTCACGAGACGCCTCAGCTTCATACAAAACAGTCTGACAGGTTATTTTTATTAAGCTTTTTCTGAGCCTTTTTACCTTGCTGGCACTGCTACTAACAATGTATAGTTGTACTGAGACTGTTTAATATTGCATGCCTGTCTGATACAAGGACACCAGGTAAAGCAAAATGACTGACAAGGTTTAAACTATTAGGCAGGTAATTTTCTATTTAGAAAACAAGTCATATACTTAAGCATTTATCTAGAGCTACCTGTCTCTTTTTTTCAAATTCTTTCTGTTTCCTTCATACAGCTTCTACAAATGATGGCAGTCTTATTTCATTTTTCCTAACATGTCTGCATGTAACACCAATGATCATTTAGCATTTGACAGGAAATATAAAACATATCTTGGATTCAGATGTGCAATTTCTGCCCTGGCATTCGGATTACAATACCAGCAATGCAGGGCTCCCACTCAGTCTTTTAAGCAACCCTGTAAATAATTTGGGTAGTCTTATTCCAAGCAGAAAAGATTCCTGGAGGGTTTTAAATAAATCCTTGATATTAGCAACATCGGTGTTAACATCTTTAAAACTCAGAGAAAATCACATTTCAAAACAAAAGCTGTTCAAGCATTGTTTGTAAGGGCTTTACAATATCAGCAGTCTTAAATACAAATATATTGCAAAAAGATAAATGCTGATATTTTGGTAAATTTGTAAATCTTCAGGGGATACCAGCAGAGCTTGCACAGGTCAAAAACAAACTTAAAATACTAGTTTACATTAAAAAAATAATCTCTAAAATAAAGAAAATAAAATTGGCAATACTACATGACATATTCTTCCCACACTAAAACTTGGATGAATGCATATGAAGATAGGAGACAAAGTACACATAACAGCTGCAATACATGCTTTTGTACAAAGTGTAGAATGCCAAAAACAAACAAACAAACAAACAAACAAAAAAAAAAAAAAAAAAAAAAACATCCTAATTGTAGAACTGCAATAGTATCGACAACATCACTTGCTGGCAGAAAACATATTGCACATTAAAGCAGTTAACACGTTGTGAATGGTCACAAGACCCTCAGCTAGATGGGCTAACAATTCTTCCCAAATTAAATGGCAAAGTGTATATTTTGTGTTTCGTACCACTAATCAACTTGAACTCATTTGTATGTAAGCCAAGAGCAGGTACGTCACCGCTGAGCGTTCTGCAACAAGTACTACGCTTGGTGGGCGACAATTCTTTTTAGTATGGCTAGAGGCTAGGAAATGTTTCTCAGAAGCCATCAACGACTCAGCTGCCTTTTGTCTGTTGTGACTGTTTCTTAGATCTGCGTTAGTGACACATGTCATCATGTGGATCAATGCACATGACCCAGCACATTCGATACAGTAGGAACCAATTACCCCAGGACAATTTTTCCAGAGGTAGACAGGGCATCGATTCATCATTCAACACACTGGGCTGGTTAGAAAACTGCCGTGTGCTTCAAAAGGAGATGACACTTGGTCAGTGGTTACTGAGCCTGCATCAGGCACAGGTTATCTTGAACAAACCCCAGCCATATCAATTCAAAGGGAGTTGGGAATAACTCATACCTTGGAAAACTGTGCCTTTAATCCAGAACACAGCAGTACTTACTAATTTAGCTAAATTATGATGAGGGACAGTAATTAAAGGCCTAGCTTATCTATGCTTTGCAATTTGGGATTCAAAACAATCTTAAGTTTTAGAGATTTTCGGTTATTTTGAGAAGTTTAAAAATAGGATTTAAAAGCAGGTTGGGGACTGCTCGATCACACACATAAAAAGAATTTTCCTAAACAGGGCACGCAGCTGTTTGGCGAATACAAGTACATGGCTGCAGTAAAGCTGTCCGCAGCCTATACCACCACAGATGCCGTGCTGCCTTACCATCTCCCGTGTCACCGCGAGTGACAAAACCAATTTTGCGTCCCTTCTCCTCTCCATGCCAGACAGACAGCTTCAAGGAAAACAGTAATAATGGAAATCAACTGCAAAAAATAAATACTCAGACTAGCATCCTAACAAAGAGCATTAAACTCAAATACTTTTTGAGTTATTTTAAGGTATCATCTGAAAACCTGTGCTACAAACCAGAAATTGTAAGGGTGACAGTAGGCTGTTGAAATAACAACTTGATTAAAATTACGCTACGCCAGGTACCTTCTATTTTTAAATCTAGACAAAATATTTTGCACAGTAAAATTTAAACAGAATATAAATTCTCTCCAAAAATAATCATTTAGGAAAGGAAATGAATCTTTACACCTCACATTCAAGTGTTTATTCTTAACAATAAAAGTTTAATACTGTTTTTCTTTCTTCAATGTCCAAATCCTTCATCTAAATTTGGAATGAGAAAGATTTCGCTAACTAATTTCTCAAAACTATGTTTCCTCACTGGCATCTTGGTCATTTTTAATATGATTTTGCCATCTTCTTCAGGCATAAAGAGAATCCTGGGCAGTCACTGAATCACCCTAGCAGGAGTTTTCAAATAAGTGTCCTATAAATAATTGATGATAAATCTACTCTGACTATCCCAGTGACACTAAGAAAAGGCAGGACCAAATTTATAAATGGAAGGGGGAGAAGAATTCAAACTGACTTTTTCAAAGATGTTGCTTTTTTTTTCTTTCCTTTGGCTCATGATGAGAGCAATAGCATCTAGCTAACTAACGCAGCTATGTGTCTGGGGTGGGGAGGAAGTGGGGAGATGACTCTAAATACTTAGGAACTGTTGCGGGAAAAAATAAAATCTTGCTACAGCTAATCTTAAATCCTGAATTCAAAATTGTCAGTGGCTTTCTTCAGATGCAACTTAGAGTTCCAAAATTACTCTAACCATCAAATTATGCCTAGGTCACTGAATGGGTGGATACCCTATATTCTGTTTAATGTGTATGTTCAATTGCACATATATTTTAACCAACTGTGTCTTTATTTTAATAACAGGCCAACTACCGAATACACATAAAGAAAGGCTATTTTTCTACCTCAGCAAAAATACAGATGATGCACTACATGACCCTCCAGGAGTGATTGCTCTGTTTATTCTATTTATGTGACATAATCTGATTGGAAAAGGGGGAGGGGAGAATAATCAAAAAGACAAGAAACTCATTTTTAAGCATTGGTCATGGAAAAGAAATCCCTGTCTTTCTTTTCTTAAGGTTCACATTAAACTAAAAGTCTCTTCCTCATTACACGTCAGAAACGTGTAAAATGATTGCATTTCCTCATAATTCCTACTTAATTATACCGAAACAAAGGACAACATTTTCCAACTATGCTACAACAGATAAAACATAAAACATGTTCACGCACTGCTGGTTCCCACACTAACAGGGATTCACGGCTTCCGTGCCTCTGCACCTCCATACGTTCAGTTTTTTCAAATAGCTGTGGACTTCTTCCAGGCAGTAAGAATATACTCTTCATCTAGGTAGGAAGACTGCCACAATCTTAACCTTTCGATTTGCTCAATTTGTAAGGACAACTGGGACATGCTCCCTTCTGGATCACATTCAGAGCTTAATGCCACCTAACCAGTTAGAAGAGAGGAGCAGATTTGATCAAGCTTTACTCTTCCGGCTGCACACAAGTGGATTTTTCTCTTCACTAAAGTACGTTAAATCCTTGTAAAAAGTACAAGAGGTAGCGAAAACCCTACGACATTTTTGCAGAAATAGTTACAAAGGATTTTGACAAACTCTTTAACTGTCGTCCTTGGTCAATGTTTTTGTTGCCCCAGAGAGATACCAGACCAGGTTTCTCACTCCACCTAAGCAGTCAAGGCTCTGATACATCAGATCTCGAAGAGGCTCACCGCAATTAGCAGCAGCGCTCCAAAGAGCCACTGCGTCCACATTTCCAATGCCTCTGACTCCATACAAGCACAGGAACTGCAGCTACAGATTAACATCCCAGTTACGGAGTTTGATTTGAATTGTCTGGAAGTTTTCTCTTCCATTAATATTTTGTAAAGTAAATCACAAATTTTAGCAGATAAATGAATAAGAATGTATTACTATCAAACTGCATGAAACTAATCTAACCATCAAATTTTTTGCAATAATTTCCTGCTCAAAATCCGAACGTGTTCCTTGGCTGTATGTCAGTTCTACACTTTATTCCAGCAAACCAAACCTCAGAACACCTCTGTCTCTATGCTGGCATATGAAGTTGCATTCAGAAGCTTTGAATGCTTATTTTCTATGCTCTTCCTAACAAATGAATACGTATACACGTACACTCACACACAAACGGGTTCATGAATTGCAATCAACAAATTTGCAAATATAAGTTTCCTAGCCATTAATCATCTTTTTTTTTTCTTTTTTTTTTTTTCCCCTTTTAAATCCTTATGGAGTGAATTACTAACTGAGAGAAAACGCCAATTCTAGTAAGTGAATGTTACCCAACAGGGACATAAAGCTGTCAACACCATGGTGCTCTTGCTTGCTCTAAACTCTCTCCCAGGCTTCATATGTTTTTTAAAGTGATATTAGCCTTTTTTTCTTCTTCTTCTTCTTTTTTTTTCTTCTTCTTTTTTTTTTTTTTTTTTTTTCTTTTTCCCAGGGACCTTAATAAAACCTGCCTCTCTTGAACATCCGAGCACTTGTGCTTTACTACATACAACTTTTAAAACAGAATGGTTGGTAACTGCTGAAACATTTTAGAAAGCACTGGGTTAGTCAGGGCTAACCAGAATTGGACTCTAACACGTTGGACTTACACTAACAACATTGTAAACAGCACCAAAACTTTTAAATCCCCTATTAAACCACAACCTTTAAGAGCCCATTTATCTTTTTTGTGACGTTCACTAGTTTATTATAGCTGCTGTAATGGCCCTTTGCATTAAGTACATTCAGTTTAGGAACAAAAAAAAAAAAAAAAAAGAGAGAGAGAAAGAAGGAGAGAAAGAGGGAGAGAGAGACGGAGAGAGAGACGGAGAGAGAAAGAAAGAGAGAGAGAGAGAGAGAGAAAGAGAAAGAGAGAGAGAGAGAGAGAAAGAGAAAGAGAGAGAGAGAGAGAGAAAGAGAAAGAGAGAGAGAGAAAGAGAAAGAGAGAGAGAGAGAGAGAAAGAGAAAGAGAGAGAGGGAAAGAAAGAGAAAAAGAAGAAGGAAGGAAGGAAGGAAGGAAGGAAGGAAGGAAGGAAGGAAGGAAGGAAGGAAGGAAGGAAGGAAGGAAGGAAGGAAGGAAGGAAGGAAGGAAGGAAGGAAGGAAGGAAGGAAGGAAGGAAGGAAGGAAGGAAGGAGTAGGAGGGCCACAAAGACAAAATTTCCCATGAGAACAACTGATTTTCTGCCTGTGCTAAAAAAGCTTATTCCTATATCTTTTTTCACTCAAAGATCTAGAGAAACAGCAACAAACATCTACAGCAGTATAATATTTCTCTATTTCTCAGGAAGTCCCTGTAAAAACAATTGTTGCAATCACTGTAATTATAAAACTTGTTACCAAAGGTCATCAATCCCATCGTAGCACCAGTTAGCTGAGAGCTTATTTTTCTATGCTCAGGGATTTTGTGCAGAGAAACACGGTATTATGCCAGAAAGACATTCGACAAGGAGGAAGGAATTTCAGCATTTACATATCTAAGGCCCAACGTGAGATGGAAAAGAAAGAAAAAAAAAAAAAATGTTAGCATCTGTCTGCTAAAATCTTCAGATTTCATCAAAATCTTCAGATACACATTTCAGAATAAAAAATAAAACAAAATCCAAATCAAAATGATCTCTAGTTTCAATAAAGTATTTCATTTTTTTCCTCAGTATAGTTCACATTCAATTAATATAAGCACTTTTTCTTGAGCTTGAAAGATAAGAATAATCTGAAAAATTGACAACTAAAGCTTTAGATGTCATTTCACTACATCTTTCAATAGTTTCCTTTTTATCAAATATCAGGAATAGCACTAAAAGGACTTTTATTAATATGTATTTGAAGAGAAGTTCTACAGTAGACTTCCAGTATATTAAAAGTAAGTCTTTCTGCAAATGTCTTCAGCTGCATTTCACAATTCAACAGAAAAAATTACTAATGCCGCAGCATTCACTACAAAGATGCAGACATCCAGAAATACCCACTACACTGTGATCTGCGTTCAGAAAAAGATCACTTGGTCACACAGGTTCTTACAGATCAAACTTCAAAAAGAGCAAAGGAAAAATATCTGGAAATCAGCTATGTCGATTTATCCTGAGAGCATTTCCAAGAGGGTAAAAAAAAAAAAAAAAAAAAAAAAAAAATCAATTTTAAACAGCACCATTATCTTATTAAAAAAAAAATCTGCCTTAACTAATTTAGTATTGAGTATTACAAAACCTAGGTAAGTATTCAGACAAGAATAATTTTCTTCTTGCTTTCAGTATCAATAAGGAGTAATGTATAAACTTTATTATGAATTGCTTAAAGAGGTTCAGACTGTTTAAAAAACACCAGCTAGGAAAAAAATACGTACTCTTGCATTTCCTATGTCCCCACACTTTTACACTCTATTCTACACCGATGTTATAAATGAGCCAAAGAGTAATGAATGAAAACGTAAGCTCTTAAAAGTTTGCTTTCAGAAATGAGTCTTTCTCATAAGTGTAAGAAATCTTCTAGAACCTAACAGGCCAGTTTCAATCTGAACCACCAATATATTCATAAAACCTTGTGAATTTCTCTTGGCTAACACAGTGGCTACTAGCAAGCAACATATATATTCCAAAACATTTAAAAACATTCCTTTAAAGCGTATTTCAATAAATCCCCCAAGCAAAAAGATTTATCTCTAACATTCCCTTTAAAATCAAGCAGCTGTAATGCCTCAGTCTCTCAAAAGGCATCTAAAACTACATATATTACTACTTTGTCACTTTTTAAATTATTAACTCGTTGATTTTTACAGTTATTCAATAAATTATTTTTCCATCAATGTGTAAGTGGATTAGTGTGCTACAAGTCTTTGTTTGCAAAGCTGTTTCTTCTTTTTCTGTACATTAGAAGAAAACAGTTAAGAGGTTTAAAAACAGACATATAGTGATCCAAGAAACATAAAAAACTCGTGAGATCTCTTACCCTTCATTAGGTACACAAATGAATCCTACGTTTCTAAAATAAAAGAAAATAAAATCTGCAGCCGCTTAGCAAACTTCGACAATTAGAAAGCCTATTGAGCCAAAGAGGTTTAAAACAAGCATCTAATGGAAAATCGCTAAATAAACCTCACATAATAGAGAGTCATGTGACGACCATATCAAAGTATCACTTGAAATGTCATTTACACAAACTCTTTGTGTATAAACAACTACATTTGTGTATTACCTCTCCGCGCGTTGGTAAATACAAATACAGACAGAAGCTTTTTTAAAAAGGGTAAAGTTAATCGTGGCCTGCCCTGCGCTACTTTCCTCTTAACATCGGTCTAATTTCAAGAGTTTTAAAGATACTTTTCCTAATGTGAGGCTTCACTGCATTAAATGGAACAGCACCAGAGTTCGGCTGGAAAAAAAGCGAGCGTTTAGGAGAAGTTCCCAGGAAGTCTACCCGCTTGGGAGAAAAGAAAGAAAAGCAACCACGTGCGTTCCTTGAACTTGCTCTAAGCACGCTCTAAGTACAAAATCGCCCAGCAACTTGATGGCAAAGGGAGCCTAAAAGTTAAAGCGTCATAGAGAGTGCGGGACTGCTGCAAAACTAGCGCTCAAGAATTTTGCGGAAAGAGCTGAACCTCGCATGTGCTTTGCCCTCTTCCAACGAGAGAACTGCTGCGAAGCGCTATTAACGGCCGAAAGAAACCCGCGACCACTGCCGCTCCCCTCCCCACTCCGCGGGGACCCCGCTGCGGGAGCCGTGTCCCCGACCTCCCCCCGCCTGCGGCCGCCAGCGCGGCCGGGCTGCGGGCGCTAAGGCGGCGGCGATGCCCTCGCTGAGTGCCGGGGGCTCCGCCGAGGGGGCGCCGAGCGCCGGGACAGGGTCCCCACGGGGCTGCCCCGCGGGACGGGCCCGGGCTGCCCCTCGCCGCGCTCGGCGGCCGGGCGGGGACCCGCCGGCACCCGGCGGCGAGCCTCCCGCAAACCACCGCCCGCCGGGCCGGGAGCGCGGCCGCACGGTTACCTCCCACGGGCTTGCTGACGGCGCCGTTGGGCCTCCCGCGGGTGCCCATGGGGCTGCCGTTCTGCTCCAGCCTTGCCACCTTCCCGGGGGGGGGGGCCTTGACATCGGGGCTGCCGCTGCCTCTGTCGGGGCTGTCCCGCAGGCAGGGGCTTTCACTCCTCCGCTCCATGCTTGGAGACGCGGCTCCCGCTGGCAGGTCGCAGTAGAAGGAGCACGGACCTAGGGGAGAGAAGCGAGGGGCGCTTCAGCGGCCGCCGGCCCGCTCCCGGCCCCGCTCGCCCGCCACCGCCCCCGGCCCCGCTCGCCCTCCCGGCTCCCCGCGGCGCTCCCCTGGGCTGCCCGGCGGGACGGGGCCGGGCTCGACCACGCGATGCGGCCCCGTTGAAGGCGAGCGGGCGCCCGCGGCTCGTCCCCGCGCCGCCGTGCCTCTCCTTACCCGCCCGGCTGGCAGCGACTCGGGTCCCGCCGCCCGGCCCCAGCCCGCCGCGGCAGCGCTGCGCCCCGGCGCCCATCGTGCCCGGCAGCCGCGGGGCAGCGGGCAGGCAGCCGGGCTCCAGCCACCCGCCGGCCGCCCAGCCAGGTGCTGCCCCACCCGCCGGGGCCGCGGGGAAGCGGCTGCCAGCCCGGGCGGCCCCTCTCGCACGGCCCCCCCGCGCCGGCCAGCTGTGCGGCCGCCGAAGCAGCCGGCTGCCGGCGAGGAAGCCTCTAGCGGGTGCTGCCGCCGTACTTACTGCTTAGAGCCTGTCTGTAAGTTGGCTGAGTTGGGCTCTGTCCATGGATCAAAAGTAGAGAATCCAGGGTGGAAAGTTTTCTCGGTGCCTCCTCTCGCGCCGCTTGCTTCCCTCCTAGTCCTTCCCCCACCCCCAGCCCCCTGCTTGCCCTCGTCCCGGGGTGCCGAGGCGCCGGGGCCGGGCGGTGTGCCCGCGCTGCGCGGGGCGGCGGGGGCTGGCACCCCTTCCCGGAGGGTCCCGGTGGCGAGCGGTGCCTGGCGGAGCGGAGCGGCGAGGAGCGGGCAGGGGCGAGGGGGCGGGGGGCCGCCGGCTCCGGCGCGGAGGAGAGGGGGAGAGGGAGACGGCTCCTCACACCTTCGGCAGAGAAAAGCGCTACCGGGGGAGACGGGGGCAGGAGGCTGCGCCGCTCCCCCAGAGGCCGCTCTCCCGGGCTCCGCGGCGGAGGCGGGTGCCTGGCGGCGCGGGGAAGCGGCGGCGGCGGCCCCCGATGTGTCACTTTCAATCTCTCCCTCCCCTGCCAGCAACAGCAGCGGCAGGAGGGACTCGCCACAGAGAGCGGAGAAACGATTATTAGTTGCGTTGAGTCATCGAGGCAAAGTGAGTCCTTTTTGGGGTTGTCCTCGCTTTCGGATTTGGTGTGTGTGCGCGCGCGTGTGTGCGTGCCTGCCTGTCTGGCTGCGCGGCGCTCCCGTCCCAGGGCTGTGCATCCCAAACATCACCACCCCTCCTCGCCTCCGACACCCCTCCCCCTCCCCGCCCCCCCGCCAAACTAAAGTCGCCGGGCTTAGCTCGGGATCGGGCGCAGGCGACGGCTCGGCAGCACCCCCCCCCCCCCCCCCCAGCCTCCCCTCCCTGCGCTGCCCGAGCCGCCGCCGCTCCGGCCGGCCCCGCTGCGCACCGGGGTGGGAGGCAGGGACCCACCTGGCAGGAAATTAAAGCCCGAGAAATAAAGCGCACATCGCGGCCGCGGAAAGCGAGCGCGGGGCCGCACGAAGGGAGGAAGGTGGAGGAAAGGAGGGAGGGAGGGAGCGGGGCTGGATGGGTGGGGAAGGGGAAGAGCGGCGGGACGAGACGGCGGGGACAGGAGGAGACCCGGGGCAGAAGTGCACAAGGACAGGGGCAGCCGGGCTGGGGGTGGGCCGAGGGGGGAGGAGTGGAGGAGGGGCTGGGGAAGAAGGAGAAGAAAGAGAGGGGGGAAAAGGAAAAGAAAAAAAAAAAAAAAAAAGAAGAAACAGGGGAAGCCGGAGAAACGGGACCGACCGGGGAAGAGCAAAGCTGCCACCGGCATCCAGTCCGGGCGCTAGGGTCGGTCCCACGCAGCCGGCGCGGCCTCGCTCTCTCCCCCCGCAGCCTCCCCCCGGCGGCAGGAACTTTTGGGGGCTGCCGCCCCGAGGGCCGGGCGCGCTCCGTCCGGGGGCCCCGGGGTACCGGCAGCGGCCCGGCCCCAGGTAGGGCCCCGCCGCCGCCCTCCTCGCCGCGCCCGGCTGCAGGCAGTTGCCGGGCCGGGCCTGAATAATTGATGGCGGGGACGGGAGGAGGCGAGAGGCAGGCAGGGAAGAGCCGCTGCTGCCGCTGAATTATTTAATAGCGGAGCTGCGGACGGGGCACGGGATGGGCGCTGAGCGAGCGGCGAGGGGAAGGCTCCGGCGGCTGCCGGCGGGGAAGCCTCGGGGCGGGATCGGGCCCCTCGGCGGCCCCGGGGCGGGCAGCGCCCGGCGAACGCCGCTCCCCCGGGTGCAAGGTGCAGCCACGCCGCGCCCCGGGGCCGGCGGCGGAGCGGGCGCTGCCCGACGGGGCCATGCCCGAAGGCGCGCCCCGACAGCCCGCAGCGCCCCCTGCCCGGCCCGGGGGGCGCCGGGGAACGAGCCGGCACCCGGCGCCCCGCTCCGCCGAGCCCTCCCCGCCCGCCACCGGCCTCCCGGCAGCGGAACGAGCCCCGCGTTAAGGTGGAGCCCGGAGATAGCCCTCGCCGGGGGGGTCTGGCGGCTGGGCGGGGGGCGGCGGCCTGGGGGAGCGCGGTGGCGGAGCGGACGCCATCTCCGGCTGCCGCGCCACCCCGCTCCGGCGTCCGCCTCCCCGTTCGCTGCCTGGCAGGCGCCGACTTCCCCGCCGGGCCCCCTTAAGAGATCTGCCTTTTACGGTGGCGCCGGAGGGTCAAAAAAAAAAAAAAAAAAAAAAAGAGAGAGAGGGGCTGGGGGGGAGCACACCGGAGAACCCCCCCACTCTCCCCGGCAGGTCGCGGGTGGCGGGGAGGCGGCGGCAGTCCCCTGCCCGCAGGCAGCCGGTCCGGCGCGGCCAGCCCTGCTGTGACTGCTGCGGGTCGAGGAGAGGAGAGGGAGAGGGAGGGACAGGGACAGGGACAGGGACAGGGACAGGGACAGGGACAGGGACAGGGACAGGGACAGGGACAGGTCACCCCGCAGCTCAGCCGCCGCCGACCCCGCAGCCGCCCCTTCCCTCCGAGCGGCGGTGCCGGCCCGCCGAGCCGCCCCTGGAAGCGGTGCCGGGAGAAGCGGCGGATCCCCGGGCAGGGTAAGAGAACTCGTTCGCCTCCACGTCCACCCCGGGCTGCAGCCACAGCTTCCCTGCGTGCCCCCGAAAGGCAGCGCCGAGCGCGGCTCCCTCGCCGCGGCCGGAGGGCTCGCGTCCCTCCCCACCTGGGAAGGGACAGGGGGACCCGTCCCGGCCAGGTGCCCTCGGCCCGGGGCAGGAGGAAGCGCAGGGAGGTGGCAGCCGAGTCCCGAAAGATGAACTTTGGGGGGCCAGGAACGGGGGCGAGGGGAGCGGAAGGCCGGGGGCGCGGGGCCGGGGCTCCTCGGGAGCTGGAGGAGCGGAGCCGGCGCTGAGAGCGCGCCCGGTGCCGAGGAGCGGAGGAGGAGGGAGCGCGGCGGCTGCCGCCAGCCAGCCGCTAACTGCCGGCCCCTTCGAAAAGAAGCCCGAAAGTTTGGAGACCTCCCGTTTTTCTTTTAAATAACCTCACCTAAGTACACCCTCCTCCTTTTTTCCTTTTTTATTTTTTTTTCTCCCCGTTTTTATAAAATCTCAAAGAGCTATGTAACAGGAAGGTAACATTTTTCACCAGCTATCGAATAATTGAATAATGTTTTGTTCTTACCTGTGATGTTGAACTACGAATTCCCGCGGTTCAATGGCCAGAAAGTTAGAAGAATTGGTGATTTAGGACTTCAGTACTTCTGGAAAAAAAAATGCCAATGGTTTAGACAGGATCTTCCCTGTCTGATTCGTTACTATTATTATATCTGATGATGTGGATGGATGGAGAGATTCAATCCAAGCCCATTAATGAGATATTTTATAAACACCACCGTCTGAAGATCTTCATTTACATTTTGTCAATGATCGTTTCCTTAACAGCGGAGACGTGTGGCAAAAGCACGATTACAGGACTTTAGTAAAGCTCCTGTAAGAGTACAACTGGCTTGTTAATCGATTAATATTTTATTAAGTGTAAATATTTTATAAAGTTTTTAGGAAAACTATCGATTCTAAATTATTAAACTACTCAGAAGAGCATTTAAATAATGCATACAATTAAATACATTTAAATATATATGTAGAAATTACTTTATTTGCAATGAATCCTCTGCACCTTTATGTCGTGTTTGCATTTTTCCCCACCGGCAGCCAGTTTTTTATGCATTCACGGGAATCTTAGGATCGCTAATTATGTGTATATTCCTTTTATTTATAAAATGAACATTTCTATAAAACTCTCTTTTAACTTTGCAATCAGGAGCGGCAACCATTTGAACACGTCGACACAGAAGTGAAGGGTTTTGTTACTAAAACTGAGGGGAAACTGAACCGATCGCATAGACATTTTGCTGGTTGGTAAATTGTTTTGTTAACATCATTTAATTTAGACAGATTTTATGATACAAAATGCTTATTTTTCTTTAACATGTTTTTCCCAATAAAAGTTTTTTCTTTCTGTTTCGAATAATATATATTTTTTTCTTCCTCCCGTGTATGATTTTCACATGTTGTCCTTATTTCCACTGGAAAAAAAAGGGCGATTACTTCACATTGCTTTCCCCAATCCGTCCCCCGATCTCGTTATAAAAAAAATCGCATTTTTAATTGTTATTAATAACCTCTTTTTCTCTTTCTAACACAAACTCCAGTGCGAGAATTTTCTGTTCTCACACGCGCTGGTGAGAGCAGGAGTGGACGCGCTTCAAGCTTCCAGCGCTCCCCGTTACCGAAGTTTATGGACGCCTCAAGTGGTTGATTGCCAAAAAAAAAAAAAAAAAAAATCTGAACAAAACAAATGAACAAAAACACCTCCTTGGCAAGGTTTGTTTTTCATTAACTACCACTTTTGAAGCCATTGCGGCTGTGTTCCTGCGCAGGCTTCGTAAGCGGCCGGCGGTGTGGGGCCGGGCGCTTCCGCGGCTCTGCCGCCCGCGATGCCGCGGGGCTGCCTCGGGCCCGGGGCCGCCCTGGCCCGGCGTGGCTGCGCCCGAAATCCGGCCGCAGCGCCTGCAGCGGGATCCACCGGAGCGCTCTGCCCTCGGGCTCCCGGGCGCGCTCCTCGCCTCCTGCTTTTCCCCCTTCCTCCTCCTGCTTCCCCTAGGCCACGGGCTGCGCGGGGACCTCAGCCTGCCCGGGGGACCGCCTGTGCAGCCGCCGGCCGGGTCCCCTGCGGCGCGGCGGAGCTCCGCGTCCTGGGCCGAGCCGGGAGCCCGGCCGCTTTGGTGCCGAGGGAGCCGATGCGTGGGGCGCCACTTGGAAGCGCGGAGGCGCCCCGGCCGGTAGGAGAGGAGAGAGAGGGGCGACCCTGCCGGGGCAGCGACCGCAGCGGGCACCGCCGGGGCGGGCGGGCTGCGGCAGGGCAGAACGGTGCTCTCCTGCCGGGCCTCCGGGCTCTCCCTTCCCGCTAGCCGCCGTCTCGGCGGGTCCCGGGCCAGACGCCGCTCCTCGGGGCAGGGGCCGGGGCCGGGGCCGCCCCGCACCACCCGTCCGGCGCCTTCCCCTTCGCACAGCGCCATCGCGCGGGAGGCGGCGCCGGCGCAGCCCAAGACGGCAGCGGCTTCCCACCCGCCGGCGGCACCCGCGGCCCGGTGCGGCCAGGCAGGGCGAGCGGCACCTGCCGCGGCACCGCCGGCCCCTCCTGGGCGCTGCGGACCGCTCCGGCCCCGCTGCCCTCCGCGGGAGGGTCGCGCTGGTGCCCTGGGCCCGGCAGCGTCGCTCCGCCCTGCCGCCTCGCCCGGCGCGCCGCATGCCGTCGAGGCTCTCCCAGCCCGCTGCCCCTCCGGCAGGCCTCCGCTGTTGGACAGCCCGGCCCCGCCACCGCCAGTTTTCGCTCGACGCTCGTCGGGCTTCGGGCGCGACGCTAAGGCGAAAACCGGGCCGCCGGGCTCGGCCCCGATCCCCGCGGCGGGAGAAGCCCGGCCCCGTGCATAGCCTTTAGCGGCCGGGCCGGCGGGATGGCGGCCGCGACGTCGCCGTTTCCCGGCCGCTGCCCGAGCCCTAGCAGCCGGCAGCAGCGGGGTGCCTGGGCAGCCCTCGCGGGAGCTGGCGGAGGCGGGCGCGGCGGCTCTGCCTCCCCTGCGAGCCGCCCCCGGAGCCCCCGGGGTCCGCACGTCTCGTTTGTAACGTGCCAGTTAGAAAAGGAAAAGGAAAACACCACCACCACAGAAACGAAAGCGTCTTTAAGACGTCCGGGCTCCGAATAAGCGATTTCGGGAGGGCACACTATCTCTGCAGACCTTACCATCGCCTTCTGAGATTTTAGTAGTAAGTGTCTGCCACTAATGTTAGTACACAGAGAAGGAGCAGCGGACCAAGGAGGAAATCTCCCCGGAGGCCGGCGGGCAGGAAGGCAGCGCTCGGCGAGAGCTGTCTCCCGGCCGGCAGCGCAGGGCAGGGCCGGGGGGCGCCCCGCGGGGGCCGAGCGGTCGCTGCTCAGGTGCCACGGCGCTTCCTCCCTGCCCTGCGGCCCCGCGGCCAGCTGCGGCTCCCCGCCGCTCCTCGCACTCGCCTCCCGCCCCTGCCTGTCCTGTCCCCCTGGCCGCCGGTTTGCGTTTTTCCGCAATCACACGCTCGCACGGCGAGCCGCAAGGGATTTCATCCGCTAGATTTCACGCTGATCGACCCGCCTCACCCTAGCAGACTTGCGTGACTCTTCGGTTTTGTACGTTTTTTGCTCAAATAAATCGGTTTATATGCTTTAAACTGTCGGGAGCAGAGAGGCAGCCCGAACTACCCGTGCCCCGCGGCTCTTCTTCAAACGAACAGCTCACAGCCAGAAACGAAGGAAGAGTTTTGCCTCCTTCGTTGCGAGTAAAGAATACCCCCCAGACCCGAGAAAGAAACTCCCACCAAGTGCTGAGGCGCTCCCCTCCGCCCGGGCACACTTTTGGCTGCTGCAGCCCAAGGCCCCTGAGCTCCGGCGCCCCGGGCCGGGCAGCTCCGGCAGCTCCCAGCGGCCGCCGCCGCAACGAAAGCGGGAGGGGGCAGCCGGCCCCCGCCGCCCGGCGTCGCCCCGAGGCTAGCCCGGCACCTGCCTGTGCCCCCCGGAGGTGGCGGCGGGGCGCGGGGTGCCGGGGAGGAGCCTCCGCGCCCGGCCCGCTCTCGCTTCTCGTTCGAGGTGGGGGCGAGCGCCGGCGGAGCCCAGCCGGGCTTTCCGAGCGTGTAGCGCCGAAAACTTGCACCCCGGGGCACGAATCGTTTTAATTGCAACGATTTAACGTAAATTAGCGCTAGGGCTGCCCGGCTTCCCCGCCCGGCTCCGAGCCGAGAGCACAGCATCGCCCGCCCACGTCGGGCACCGCCGCCTCCCAAGACCCGCGGCATCCCGGCGGCCAGGGGCGGGCGGCAGCGCCGAGAGGACGGAGCCGCTTCGGAGCGGCGGCCCCAGGACCGCCCCGCGCTCAGCGTGGAGTGCCGGGCGTTGCGGTGCTCCGGCGCCTGAACTCCTTGCGGAACCGGGGCCGTTTTTCTCTCAAATCCCAATTTTGCCCCGTGGCAGTTAGGCCGAGCTTTTCGCGTGAGCCGCCCCGGCGAGCCACGCCGGCGGCAGAGCACTCCGAGCCCGGCTCGGCGGCTCCCGGCAGCTCCTTCCCCGCAGCGCAAAATGGTGCCCGGGAGCAGTGCCGTGCCGTGCCGTGCCGTGCCGTGCCGTGCCCCCACCTCCCCGGCCCTGCTCCCCTCCGGAGCCAAGGGTCGGCCAGCAGCTGGGGTGGCCGAGCTGCAAGGCTGGGGCTGGGGATTTATAGTTTTCTGTGCAAATAACTGAAAGCTGTGGATCTGCCCTGAGAAAGAGGGCAGACGCAGCAGGGAATTTCGAGTGAAGATAAACAACAGAGGTTTTATTGAACTGTAAAGGCTGAAAATCTCGTTGAACAGATCGAGGAAACGCACCCTCACGCACAAGACCAGCAAACATGTTACAGCCCAGCTCCAGCAAATGTCAGGCAGCTCGGTGCCTTCCCAAGTCGCGCCACGAAGCGGGGTCGTCCCTGTCCTCGTGGAAATCACCGCTGCTGGAAAGCTGCAAGCGGCACACCGGGTAACGCTCAGGTGTTTAAGGCTTTCACAAGCCCTGTACTGTTACCGACAGAGCGCTCTCCGCAGAGGACACACAGACTGGGCCCCGGGGGAGGAAGAGGCCAAACCCTGTTGCCTTTCCTCCTGCAAACAACCCTGTGGTCTTTTCTCCTGATTTCAGGACTTCACCTTCCTATATGCGCAGGCACTTGCAAAGAGATCTCGGGGCCAGGGATTGTACTTGGCTCGCGATGGGACCCCCCAGGTCTGGGACTGCCCGGCCTCTCCCGGTGGGTTCAAGGGAGACCGAAAGTCCCGGGGCGCCCCGCTCCCGGCTGTCCGGCGCGGCGGGACGAGGCAGACGCCTCCGGGCAGATTCTGACCGGCCGGGGACCTGGAGGCACGGCCCAGAGCCCACCTGCCCCCTGCTCCTGCCCGCTGGGCTCCGCGGAGCTGGCCTCGCTCGGCCTCCCCGGCCTCCGAGGGCGCCGTGCCCGTACCTCGGCGGGCGCGCATCAACCCGCCGCCGGCCCCGACCGGTGTGAGGAGCGGGACAGGGCGAGTGCCCAGGGTGGCACTCGCCGCGGGCACCTTCCCCGTTGACGGGGCCGGATCCTCGGGAGAGCGCTCGAAGCGCCGAGCGGCCGGCGGCGGCTGCGTGCCCGGGGGGCGCAGACGGGGAGCGCGGCGGTCCCCGGCAGCACGGGCTCTGCCGCCAGTCCCGCTCCCCGGCAGCCCGCGCCGGAGCTCCCGTGACAAATTTCAGCTTTGTGAAGGAACCGTTTAGCGGCATCCGCCATTTGAAATCCCATTACAAACCAAGACCAGACGCGGTGCTCGTCTGCTCCCCGTCACGGAATCACTCGACTAAATCAGGACGTAACCAGCGGGTCTGTCCCAGCGGGGCTGACAGCTCTCGCTTGCTCTGCGCCACGAACCGCTGCGCTCCTGCCCCAGGAAGCGCCTCTCGGGGCTGGGGGGATGCCGCAGTTATTTCCTCCCGGCCAGGCTTTCGGGGGAACCGGGGCACCCCCGGCCCTCGGCCCAACGGCCCCGCCGGGCGGCCGGCCGGCCCCCGGCGCCCCTGGCAGCGCTCGGTCCCACGCCGCCGCAGCAACCCCACCTCTGAGAGACGAAACGCTCCGAGACCTCTGCGCTTCGTCAACACGGTGGAGTATTTGACATTCACAATTACCTGTAAATATTCTGGCCATTTTCTGTATGAGACGCTTTTTTTTTTTTTTTTTTTTTTAAATCCTTAAGCCTGATAAGTCTCTCCCGGGAGACAAAGTGTAACACTGCCGGCACCCAGCGCGGCAGGCGGCGAGAGGAGCGCTCCGCTCCCGCGCGCCTTCACATCCCTCCCCCGGCACTCGAGCGCCCGGAGCGGGAGCACTGAATGCTCTGCTGTACCGTGCCCCTCTCTCCGTACCCTAAAACGCAACAACTGAAAACTTGATTTAAAGCGCTAATATCATAGAGAGATCTCAAATTAGTGACAGAACAGGAGGTGCCTATTGCTAAACCATCGGACAAAACAAATCGGTTCACATGCGGGCAGATTAGGTGCCAGATTTTCTAACGATTTCAGATTTGCAACGGCAGTTTAAAAAAGAAAGATGAGATCTGAGCTGGTCACTCAACTCCGACATCTCGCAATCGGTCTCTATTTTTTACTTTAACCTCTCCCTTCCCTACCCATCACATCATAAAAATTAGCAGCGTGGAATTACCTGTCTGCTTCTCTGAGCCTCCTTCAAGTAAAGAAGGTAAAAGTCACTTCACCTATTAGCTTGTATAAGTAATAAAGAGGTGGTAACTCGGAGCTACTACATTTTGAATATTGTGTCACATGCTTTAGCATAAACAAGGGTGTTATAGCCCTCGCGATTACTGGATCAATTCATCTCTGCAACAACTTGTGGTGCTTTCAGTTCTGTGCAGATATTTATTCTGTCCCTGGCCATAGCTCTGCACATCCCGACTCGAACAGCAGCAGCCCCTCGGTTTCTGTGGCGTCTCTGCGCACAATTGCTAAGGGGAAAGGCGGTTTGTCAGCACCTTGCCCCTCTGCACCAGCCTGTTTTGAATCAGATCCGAGGGGATGATTGGGGCTGCAATTGAGGTTCCGCATCCCCGCAGCGCGGATAGCAGCCCGAAGTCGCAGCGGCTGCCCGGGCGCGCACTGTGCGAGTGGCTCCACTCTCCCCTCGCACAACGGGGAGGGATTTGCTCAATTTCAGCAAAGTGCTTTTTTGTTGTTGGTGGTGGTGGTGTGTTTTTGTTTGTTTGTTTGTTTGTTTTTGTTTTTGTTTTTGTTTTCAGCCCCACGCCTTTTACTAATGCGCTTGCTAGAGAGGTTGTCCAAAAGTGCGGCCACCCTGCCAGGCAGCTGCGGCGGCTTTTCAAAGCGCTGCCCCGCTCCGGCCCAGGGAGGCGTGTGTGCCCGGCCGGGAGAGGAGCGCCCAGCTCGGAGGTTTGCTATGAGCCCCCCGCGTCCCGGCGGCTCCCTGCTCTATCCTCCCTCTTGCTCTGCTCCGCACCCAGTCTGAGCTCGCCCACCCATCGAGTAGGAAAGAGACGGGGACCTTCCCCAGGATGGGGACAGGAGGGTGTCGTTTCTGCCGCCCGGCAGGGAAGGTTCAGCAGCGGCTGGCCTTGCACGCTTCCAACCTCGGCGACTGCCCTCGCCACCGGCACAGCGCCGCTGCCCGCAGGGCCCGGAGCAGGGCAGGGCGCAGGTGCCGCGGGCCGGGGCGACGCCAGCGACGCGATAGACGGGACTGGGCGGTGGCTCCTTGTCCCCAGCAATGCCTCGACCGCAGGGATGTCTCAGGCACGGGAAGAGCGCCCGACGCAGGCCAAGTGCTCAGGACAGGGCACGGGCAGCAGCAGAACCCTTTCCAGCGCCGCCCGGGCCTGTCAGAGGCCGCCGGGCAGTATTCAGAGCCCGGGGAGGAAGCAGCCTGTGCCATCTCCCTCTTTCTGGCGCTCCGCAGACGAAGACGGCCGAACTGAAGCACCGCCAGGCCGGCGGCCCGAGCCTAACAAACGCCCGGGGCCCTCCCCTTCTTGCAGCATGCCCCCGGGGCAGGATCCCTTCCCCGGTCGCCATTCCCGGAGTCCGTCGGTTCTCCGCGGGGAATCCAGACGGTGCAAGCAGCATAACTAACGCCGTCCTTCGCTCGCACTCATCCTCCTCACACCCCTCGGCTCCCTCCGGCAGGTGAGGGGGCTATTCCGTGGGCCTACAAACGGAAAACCTGTCTGGGCCAGGTTTTCACCGCTGGACATTTTCCCCAGGGCTGCTCCCTCGGCCATGCCCGCAGCAGCAGCTGCGCCTGACAGCTGGCACCGGGGCGGGAGCGCCCCCGTCCTCACCCCCTCGCCCGGCCCCGGGAGCCTGTAGGGGAGTAGCGGCCACCGGCGCACGGAGCCAAGGGCACAACGGGGGCTCCGCGCCGGCAGGGCGGGGACGAGGACGGGAGCCCAGCCGCTCGCAGGCTTCCCAAGCCCCGCCGACGCTGGGAACCGAGCGCCCTGGGAGCACCCCCCCTCCCCCCGCACATTTGCCTCGGCGGTGACCACAGCCAAACAAATATTTGCGGAGCGGTCGCAAGCGTACGAAAGAAACCAGCCCTCCGGCTGCCCCTGCACGCCTGCAGCTGCCTGCCCGCTGCCCTCGACCCCGGGGGGCACGGCGGGGCCGCCCGCAGACCCTCGGCCCCCCGGGCTCAGCCCCGACCAGGCCGGGAAGCGCCGAGCGGGGCAGTACGGCAGCGGGGCGGGGAGGGGAAAGGAAAGGAAGAGAAGGGGGGTGACGAGGAAGAGAACCCAGTAAATCACTTCCTTGCTTGCCACCTCGGTTAGACAGACGGCCCTGCTGCTCTGGGCCCGCCGGCAGCCCGCTCACCCGGATCTACACCGTCTTCGGCAGCTCCCTCGGCAAGAGCCCAGGGAGGCGCCCGGCCCCTTCTGGTGCGGCCTCGGGTGCCTCGCAGCTTGGAAAAGGAAAGGAGAGGAAGTCTGAGGTTTGTTTTTTTTTGTTTTGTTTTGTTTTTGTATTTTCGATTAAGACAACTAAGTACCCCGCACAGTGTAGCGGCCCCTCCCTTGTAACAGTTTCGTTATTGCTGCCCCGCCAGTTTACTCACTGCAGCTAAGACAGACTTCCCGACCCTTTGCAAAAATTAGAAACAACAGCTAATAAAGAAGCAAAATGGGAGGTAGACTCGATGGGAAATGAGGCATGGGAAGTAGCTGCGCAACTGCCCGGCTGGATTGCTTTTTCATTTATTTAGGACTGATGGATAATGCACAAGCCGTTACACCAAATTTTTAAAGAATAGGGCCGAATCCCAAACCCGGGCTCCAGCTGGCCATCTGAGTGGATGAGGACAGCAGGATGTGGCCCAGAGCTGGTGGAGGAGTGACTTTTCTCTTGGGGATGGCAGTGGGGGCCACAAGCCCTCCTCCTTCCCCACACTGTACAACCACGGGTTTCCCAGTGGAGGGTCTGAGGAGAGCTGGGCTCTGTGCCCTCCCCGAGGCCTCCTTGGAGCAAAGACTCCTATTTTAATTTTATTTTTATCTTTATACTCCAAGCATAAAAGGGGCAGAGCATACAAAGGACTTTTGAAGGGATTTTGAATCTTTTTGGTGCCTGACACTGCAACCAATTAAAGCCATGCAAGTGCACAATAATTAATATTTCCCTTTGAGATAATTTCTACTAATGCCTACAAACAGTGCCAGTGACTGTTTTCTTTTGCAATCCAGTTTCCTACAAATCAAGCTATGCACAGTTCTGACATACCCACAGCTCCCTCTACAAGCTTGCAGCTGATGGTTAAACAAGCCATGGTTCAAAAGTAGCTACGGAGACCTGCACAGCCAGAAGAAGGGAGAAACTTCCCATCAGAGGTGAGCAAGCCGGAGATGGGGAGAGCAGGGCAATCCTGCCAGTAGTCCCCCACTGTGATCTGCCTCAAAACAAACCCATCTTACTAGACAGGAGAGGATCAGCAGAGGAAGAAAGCTTATATAAACACTCCACCTGCAGGAAAGAAACTCCTAGCTCAGTGAGCCACAAGACACAAACCCAGTAGAAACCACACGTCACTGTTCCCGCTGTTCACAGAACTTGCGGGTCCAAGATGCAAGACAGAAGAGTTGATTATCTGTGATTATAAGAGCTACCGGATGATACCCTGTGAAATGTCACAAGTGTAATAGTATTCAGGGTCCAATCTCAATGCCACCAATTTACATCCTCCACAATTCAATTCCCAACATAAGTTTGACAGCAATAAGAACATTATTATTATTATTTTTTAATTTCTTGCCTTAAAGACTGCTAATAGGACAGTATGAAAAGATTTGTTCCCTTCCCTTTCAGTGGTTCCTGTTCATATATCTATCTATCTATGTATATATTTTATAAACGGTAAAACAAAATTACTGGTACCATGGCATACTGTTCTCTCTGTATGCTCATAAGATATCTGCTCTAGAAATTGCACCAGCATTTCCTAAAGGTTCCTGGGTAATGAATGCTTTTATGCGGTTTCTATTGTGTTTGCTATTGCTCCTAGAAGACCAGAGTTATTGGAAGATACATTTGGCTTTCCTTACTGCTTTGTAAAAGGTTTTGTGTTTTGTTTTTCAAACAATTAAAAATAGCTTGTCTTTTAAAAGATGTCTTTTTCAAAGCACAAGCAAGAGCACAAGCAGGGGAAACAATCTTTGAAAGAAAAATTACTTTGGACAAGTTTTGAATTTCAAACATAGTCTTTGTTTATATTTGACTGACAAAATGCCTCTCAAATATTCTTTGAAAGGTGATTACATTAGGCAGGGGCTATTTTAGCAATTTCACATCTCTTAGCACCATTGTATACAGGGATCTGTCCACCCACTTCCCTCACTACAGTCACAGTTCCTTGAGCCTTTATTCAGCTATCTTTCATCACTTCTAGAGTCATGCAAACTTTTTCTTCTTATGCAAATGAAGGCAAATTTCTCTCCACCACAAGTCTTTTCTAGGACTTCTGGTGGGCTGCAGAATCTCTTTTGGCCTGCTGATACCCTGTTTGGAGTTTTGCTGTAATACTTTGCTCAGAGCTGTATATAAGATGTTTTTCTGGTTTAACAAAATTTTCAAGATGATAAAAAACAATTTCTATTTCAAACTACAACAAAAAGTTGAAAATTTGAATGTTTCATAACTTTTTATTATTTTTTTTTTTTGGGGGGGTAGGGGTAGGGATAGTTTGTACTGCAAATCCTTTCTGAATCCCATATCTTTCCTTCTCTATCATATTTTTCTTGTCATTTAGGAACAAAGACCACACATCGCCTCCTGCAAAGGCACCATACAGCCATGACAAAGTGGCACGTTTAGTTATTCCTATCATCAGCTCAGGTGTTGAAAGCTTCAGTAACCACCTGAGTTTTGGGGTGCCATGAAAGCTCTCATTGTTCATTTTCTGCAGAGTCTTATCAGCACCACACTTTGATGTCCCTGCTACCTTTGTGCATCTCTACTACAATCAAAACTACAATTATTGACACAACTGAAAGGTTTTAAATACTTTTTTTTCCCCCTAAATATTTTTAACATATGCATATCAAAGCACATTTTGTGCCAGCTAACAGCAGATTTGTCAATAATAATAAATATCTAGCAGTTTTAGGAACGCTCCTGGGCTCCTGAACATGTGCCTGTGCCACCAAAGATTTAGACCAATTCTTGGCATGGTGTTGGCCCAAGCCAACTAGCATTCCCTGAAACAGCTCTTGGACATGTCTCAAGAGTTAGCCTGGGCCATGCTTCAACCCTAAAAGGCAGTTACTTGAAGCCACCTTGTTTTGGTGTGAAAGACAGTGCAACAGTATTGATGGAGACTGCTGTGGTCAAGTTAGCCTCAGTATCACGACTGTTCTGTCCAGTACAGTTGCTGCGTCTGACAGTTCTACATAAGATGGAGTAAGAAGGGCTGAACATCAGCTCATACTTTTGAACCCCAGGTCCTGCACACTGCTGTAAAAATGTACAGTATTGTGTAATGCATATAAACCAGATGAATACGGAAGAAAACCAGCTACTCAGCGTTGCTGTGGTGTGCCTCTGTACAGTTGTAGAAAAGCAAATTAAATCAGAATGTTCTGTGTCGTGTGATCAATATTTAATTCTCTATGTCATTATGACATCTGTCCCTTCCCATGTACAGCACAGTGGCAATCTATGGTTGTAACATTTTAGTAACAACATTATCTACTGACAAATCTACTTCTTTAGCAATTTTCATCTAGGTTAGAACACAGGTAGAGCTCCCAGACTTCTTTTCCAAACAGAAAAAAAAAGGCCACCTTGGTCATCACTTCTCAGTCATTGCTCTCATTAAACAGATAATCCCCAACAACCAAATAATCAGATCTTTTTCATAAACCGATCCATTCGAAGATTAGCTCAATTTTAAAAATCTATTATTTCCCCTGGATAACATTCTAAATCTCATTCTTCTAAGTGTAAACTCCTAGTTTAACTCAAATCAACAAGAAAACTTCCATTTGTCTTCAACAGCCTCAGGATTTCATCTCAAGTACTTAGTCACAGCCTCTACAAGAGTAGAAAAGAGGGCAGTTCCATTAAAATACTTTGAAAAATAATATTTAGGATTTGTAGTGACATTTTTTCACAATCATTTCCCCAGAGAGTATAAGTGAAGATAATCTTATGAAGCTAGCTCAGTCACAACACTATGAGCATAAAAGAAAAAAGAGAGAAGACAGGCTTTTGTCTTATTTTTTTTCTTTTGCCTTACCTTCTCTTCATGTTTTTAGTGGTGACAGCAAGTCAGTGCTCATATACAGAAGAGAAAGGTAAAGAAACCTTCAGTGGAAGGAGAAATTGCACTTACTGACAACACAGTGAAGCACAGCAGACCAGAAGCAAAGTTAAACATGACATACAACATCTGAACAGTGATGCAGGTACAGCTTCCTGATCACGCTTCCAGTTGCCAACAGCAAAGGCTGGCCTAACAGAAGAGACAGGTAGTGTACATTTTCAAGACCTGAGTGCAAGTGCTGGTGGAACTTCGCTAAGGGTCCTTATCAGTCAGTGAACTCACTGAACTAGATTAGTAACTGGCAGTCTAGTTTGTTTTATGATCTACTGTAAGGTTTTCAGAAGCTGCTAGGGAAAGAGGGGGTGGAAATAAGAGGTGTAACAGGTAAAAACTCAGACACTTAAAGCATGCAGATTCTCAGAAAAGAAAAAGGATTTGCTAAAGACTATGAACAGTACAGAAGACAATGTTTTTCTTCCAAGGTTATATAAGCAGATGAAATACAATCAACACATACAAGTCCAGACCTGTTCCTCCACTGTCCAGAACAAAGCCACTGAAGAGAATAAGCACCATCCCAAATCCAGCCCTCAGATACCAAGAATGACCCAGACTCTGCAGTGGTGTGAAACATTATATCTATCCCACACGCTAAGAGCCAGAATGATCTGGGACTTGTTTTGCTGAATGTGGTTTTAGGCTTAGTAGAGCTGAAGCTACATAACAAGTAACAGAACTTGTCCTCTGGGATGTAGTATTGCCACCTGACAACTTCCACATGAGCAGTTACTTACTCCTATTAATGTTTGGTAGAGCTCAAGAATCATTAGCTCTTGTTTTGAAGAGATGGTGTAATGGTTAGTGCACAGCCTGGCTACTCAGAGGCTTGGGCTACACACTTGATTTTGCTCCAGTTCTCCGTTTACAGAGAGATCTCTTGGGTGGGATTTTCAGAAACATTATTGACACAGAAGCACAAGTCTGATTAATCTTCTACCAGACTCAGCCTTTTAAGTCAAAATGAACAACTAAGAACCTCTTCTTCTGAAGTCACTTCTTATTTTCCACATCTGGAAATGGAAACCAATCTGACCCACTAGACAATCTTACAGACATCTATATGGATATATTTGCTGACAATTGTAAAGGGTTTTTTGTTTGTTTGTTTTAAAACCACTGGACTTGCCAAAAACAGCTCTTGATATTTCCTCAAGTACGGGGAAGTCAAGTGCCTGCAGAACCATCACACTGCTGTTCCACACGAAAGCAGGCTCAAGAAAGACAAGGATCTTGTCCTGCTGCTCCACAGCTTCTCACCCTCTGCATGCACTGAGAATCATTTTGCGCAAGGCAGAAGTGAGACAAGGAGCTGAATGACTGCCCAAGGCTTCACAGCTGGTCCCTGGCAGGTTCCCCAGTCATTCCTGATTCCCTGTGCTGTGCATTCTTCCAGACCAATCCCAATTTCCCAATCTGGGAAAACATTTCCAAAATGCAAAGCAGAATCCAGACTCTCAGATTTTCATTTGGTTTTGGATGATCAGCAAACTTTCCATATTTAGAATCATTTTGAACTGTCTCTTGGGACACAAATATTTGGATTACACATTTTGTCAGGTCTCTTTTAATAGTAACATCTAGAAATTCCCTAGGAAAAATAGTATGTGCTTATTATCTCTTATTATCACTTATTATCTTCTTTCACACATTTAAAATATTTTAAAACTTCATTTGGCTCATCACCTGGTCTGAATCAATAATCAAGTCAATGTGAGAAAGAAGCTTCAGAGTCAGGGCTTAATTTTACATGTATAAAAATCAATGGTAAAAGTCCCATTTCTACAGTTGCATCCAGAATATGTTTCTGTACTGTTACACAAGTAACTATGCTAAAATGTGCTAACCCTTTGCTATTCAATCGCCATTCACCAATTTACTGAAGGTTTATCTACAATAAATAGTCATATATCTTTCCTTTTCTACACTGACAATTCTTGTTGTAGAGAATGTTCAAACATTGAATACACCTCCAGATGATTCCCTTCTTATCTATTGTGTGTTTGAAGAAGCCTGGGATTTGTGCAGCCTGACAGAAATTAAAACAATCTTGTTAAAGTCAACTAAAATTTGCAATAACGCAAAACCGGAAGTTTTCCCCCAACTTTCTGTCTTCTGTTGTTCTTTGGGTTACTCCACGAGGCCTCCTCAACTCATATCACAAGTCTTTCCTATCTCAGAAAACTACTTTTGCTGTTACTAACTCAAAGGAGTTAATGAACTGTCAGTGTCATCATATCAACAAAGCCACCCAGCCCCTTATGCAAATGTAAAATTAGTAGCCAATAGCAGGATATAAGGAAATATTTTAGGCAAACTTTGCCAGGTTAGCATACCTACTGCTGTGTTTTTTCATCCACCTACTGCTGTGTTTTTTCATCCAGGCCATAAATCATAAATTCCAAGAACACCGCTCATTGTCAGTGTGACAAAAATGAGTAATCAGATAATCAGATAACCCTGATTAGATTCAAGCAGCCTGTCAAAAAAAAAAAAAAAAAAAAAAAAAAAAAAAAAAAAAAAAGAAGACACTACCATTGAAAAATCTTTGTCTCTAAATTGGAGAGACATGGATGTGATGGATGGACCACTCGGTGGCTAAGGAATTGGCTGGATGGTTGCACCCAAAGAGTTGTGATCAATGGCTCAATGTACATGTGGAGATCAGTATTGAGTGGTGTTCTTCAGAGGTCAGTACTGGGACCAGCACTTCGTCAGTGACATAGACAGTGGGATTGAGTGCACCCTCATCAAGTTTGCTGATGACACCAAGCTGTGCAGGATGGTCGACACAGTGGAGAGAAGGGATGCCATCCAGAGGGACCTGGACAGGCTTGAGAGGTGGGTCTGTGCAAATCTCATGAGGTTCAACAAAGCCAAGTGCAAAGTCATGCACCTGGGTCAGGGTAATCCCAAGCACAAACACAGGCTGGGAGGAGAATGGATTGAGAGCAGCCCTGAGGAGAAGGACCTGGAGGTGTTGGTTGCTGTTAAGATCAACAGGAGACACCAGTGAGCACTTGCAGCCCAGAAGGTTGAGGAGAGGGGGGATTCTTCCCCTCTGCTCTTGTAAGGCTCCACCTGGAGCCCTGTGTTCAGTTCTGGGGCCCCCAACACAAGACATGGATCTATTACAGCAGATCCAGAAGAGAGCCACAAGTATGATCAGAGGGCTGGAGCACCTCTCCTATGAAGATAGGCTGAGGGAGTTGGGGTTGTTCAGCCCCAGCAGAAGAGAAGGCTCCAGGAAAACCTCATTTCAGCCTTCCAATACCTAAAGGGGGCCTACAGAAAAGCTGGGGAGAGACTCTTCATCAGGGAGTGTAGCAACAGGACAAGGAATAATGTTTTTAAACTAAAAAAGGGTAGATTTAGATTAGATAGTAGGAAGAAATTCTTCACTCAGAGGGTAGTGAGGCCCTTTAACAGGTTTCCCAGAGAGGCTGTGGATGCCCCATCCCTGGAAGTGTTCAAGGCCAGGCTGGGTGGGGCTTTGAGCAACCTGGTCTGGTGGAAGTTGTCCCTGCCCATGGCAGGGGGGTTGAAATTAGATGATCTTTAAGGCCCCTTCCAATTCAAACCATCCTATGATTCTACAAAAAAAAACTTCAACCTTAGCAGTATCTACAGAAAGATGAATAACATTCAGCTTTAAATAAATTCAGAAAGCTTGTAGCTCTGTAGTCCTCTGGGATTCAGTGACTATGGATAGCCTGGATGATTTCAGCTTAAGAACAAGACCTCCAAAGAATGGCTTTGATAGACACACAGGGTTTTATGTTCCTGTGATATCCAGTAGGGTTGCAAATGAAGCCACTCACCTGCAGTTCAGAGCTGCCTCATTGAGATACCTACCTAAAAGACATTAACGCTTTTCATTTTTGTGCCACTGGCCACAAGTCCTGGCTAGCTCATCAGCACTTGCTGGTTGCCAGATGATGTTGACCTTGACATTAGATGAATGCTATTGTTTTAGGTGAGTTATTCTCTTGCAAATCCTGTTGCCTTAGGGTTTAGAGACAGTCTGTTTAAACAAGTGGCTATAATTAATTGTTCAAAATGATTTTTAGGAATTTGGATTTATTTTTTTTTCCTGACAGTGCATTAGTAATAAACACTGTACAAAAATAAGGCAATTGCATGATGTTTGGGGTATTTGAGATTAAAAAAACATGCTCTAGCTCATTGTAATGTTTCTGTAGGCTGGCATTCTTTGTGAGAAATTTATTTCTCGTAACTGTTTTGGTTTTATGTTAGTTGTATATGTTAAGAACAACATCCACTGAAGTAGTCTCATGTGAAAAATGGAAATCTACTTACCTTAAGAAAGTAAAACCAATTGTGCATTTAATTTCTAATTTCATATGAATTGCATGCCACATTTCTGTCTCATCTCCCTTTCATTCTCCATGGGTCTTTAGCAAATATTTGGAAGTTAGTGGGGAAAGTTCAGAATTGTCAGCCAAGAGAATTATGCAACCATTAAAAAATAATTAATGACATTCAGCAGATGAGGATGCTAGAAAGTACTGCTCTGACAAGCAGCAGTATGAAGAACCTGGAAGAGAACCAGGAGAAAAAGTACACATAGAGAACCCATTACTCAGCATGTATATTCAATATACTATATTTGTGAACTTGTAAACAAGCAGCCTGAATCTAGCATTCAGTTAAAGAATTTCTTGAAAAGAGAAGATAGCGAGCTGCAGCATGAGGGTCAGGAGCCATCAAGTTTCCATACATTTCCTGCTGTAAATAGCAACTACGGGGAAAGCAAAGAGATCTTTGCACCACCTGCATTTTTGCACAGCACCATTCCATCCCCCAACAGCAGATAAGGTATCTGGGGACAAGGACCCTTGCATTCTAGACACAACTGTTTCTTCACAACATTTTCCAGACAACACTTTTAATTCTGTTTTGTTTGTCTGTTTGTTTTTCCACTTAAAACATAAATAAATTAAAAAGCAAGTGATTTAAAAACAAAGCTAATAGCTCCAAATGGGAAAAAAAAATTACCCTTTGATTTCAATGGAATAAATTAGGTTAACCTTTCCAGATTTTTTTTTCTCTAACTAGAACGTGTTTTTTTCTTCTTGATAGATTGTTTGTTCATGATTTACGAAGTGTATTACTTTCAACAAGCAGTCGAGGCTAACCAGGGCTGAGCTTAAATGCAGTCTTTAGGCTGAGAGGCAGGGGGTGTAAGTGGAGGCCCAAGGTGAGGCTGCTGAGGCCATGAAGGCCTGTTAGTAGACTCTGGCCTTGATAATTATTCACCTAGCTATAAACTGCGGGGGAGAAAAAAAAAGAAAAAAAAAGGAGTAAAATTAAATATGATGTTTTGCTGCACCTTAGACCAGGTGTGGAGCACTTACGCATATTTTTCTGGGTGCAAAGGCAATATATAACCTATCTTCAGCCCCAATGTCAATAACTCTAAAACTGAATTATTTTTTTCTGGTAACGCAAGCACTAGAACTTCATCCTAATAGAGAGAATTTGTAAATGCTTGGGGTACTGAGACAGACTGTGGTTAGTGGGGTATGATGCCCGCTGCAATACCAAAAATTTGAGAAGAAATCCTGTATTACTAAACTCATGCAAGATTTGCCATTGCTTTCAGTAGAGCCAGGATCTTGCCTCAGGCAAAAGCAAAACTGCAGAGGTTACAATATATGCTCTTCCATTTCAGCTCTCAAGAACAAGACCTGAATGGCAGATGTATTATTATTTATTGATATGCAAACTTGCACAAACATTATAATTTCAGATGATAGCTGAGTGCTCTCCTAGCTGAAAAACCTTATTTGAGGAGCTTTTTCAAACTTATTTTACCCTGAGTAAGCTGTGATTTCGACTTTGAACTGTGAGAACTGTTCTCTTCAGATACACTAAACATGTACAAGTTTCAGTTGGCAAAATCTGGTCATTGTTACAAAGGAAACTTTACCTGATCCTGTATGATTTTTTTTAACCCCAAAATAAGTGTTTACTGGTTTCTTTATATGGAAAACCAACTATTTCTGAAAATATGTCTAAAAGAGCATAACTCTATCACAGGATACAGGGTTACATAACATAGGAACTGTGGGATAACTAAAAGAAAAATCAAATAACATCAACAGAAACTGATTTAATTCACTGCTGAAACTACCTGCAAAACATAATTCTATATTTCATTCTTCCTTTCTGTAAGATGGAAAATCAGTTTACACATTTTGTTGGCTAGCACCTGGCAACAGTCTTGCCAACGGCAGCACCAGTCAGCTTGGGACACACAACATGGTCAGGGTTCCACGGTCTTGTCCTGTTCCCTTCCACTTCTGAGTTTAGACTGCTTTGTGTTCATCCTAGAACAGCTGGCCAATTGTTAACTGTAATGCTACCTCTTGCTGCCTTTGAAAGAGCATGATTAACCCTGACAGTTGGCTCTCGTGTACTTATATTTTGAGGAAAACAAAAGCTAGGTCTTACAAATGCTCTCAGAAAGCAGTATTCTTCTGTTTCAAGCAGGAAGGAGGGAAACTGAGTCAACTAATAATTTTAAAGGATGGATGAATGTCCTTAACTCATGGTCATATATCCCCTTAAGTTCATAGATGTAAATGCCATTGACAGCAACATCCTCTGGAGTACCAGTACAGAAAAATTAGAAGGTCATTGAAACAGATGACTGATGACTTTTCCAATCCTCTTTCACTTTTTTTTTTTTTTTTAATCAGCATCTCTTCTCCCCCATGTACACACATATAAAGGCCTCTAGCTCTAACAGTCTCTCGAGGCACATTGCTATGATGGGGATGGAGAAGATCCTTTCTTTGGAGAAAAGGACATCGAGACCTAAAGCACCAAACCTCCTCTTGCTTTCAAGTGCCGTGAACTGCTGCAGTTATTTGGCACAGCCTGACAGCTGGCTTAGCTGGCTCATCACACTTCACAGGTGAAAAGCTAATGGCTTAAAAGAAAGAATAGAGTCCACAATTTGCAAAGCACCTCTGGGTCTTTTCAATATATTGTGTACATCATTTGTACACACGTGTTTGTGAGTGACAAGGGGGAGGAAGGTCTGGGAGAGATATAGAACAAGTAAGAATATAATTAAACCCCAAAACTAATAAGAAGAAAGATCTATAGGTAGGTAATATCACCTTGTGGTTTTGCAAGTTATTTTTAAGTACTGTATAAAATCAGTAAGAATTTGATTGTGGTATTCACAGTTGTGATACTAATCACTGGGCTCAGTTACAACACAAATCTGGCCTCAGGTTTATATTGACTGAACATCTATTCAATCAATAAAAAAACATAACCCATTCCTTTATTTCATATAGTCCCACAGTCTGTCGTCCCTTATACTACATCTGAATTGAAGTTAAGCATTGCAGCTTATCTTGTTCACTTCAAGGATGGCTTAATGAACAAAAGATGCATGCAGCTGTATCTCGTTTTTTACACTGTGAGCTGAGCCAACTGGTGCTGCTGTACAGGTGTGGCAAGGAGAGAAGCTGAATGAGAAATCCTTCTGATGGAGATCATGACAGCATTTTGCTGGCTGAAACTTGCAATGGTGGGTGGTGGGAAACTGAGGATCAATATGGAATATTTGCATAGCAGCAGGGACTCACAGCCTGTGACTTTGGGGCCTCTGGATCAGGAATTTACCACCTGGATTGCTTTGGATTGGATGACAAGGCCCGGAATTAGGACCTATTCTCAAGAGACCCAACATATGGAAAAAAGGTTTTAACGAATTCAGTGAGCAGTGTTCATTGTTAACTTTCACTCCAGCTCACAGAAAGAGCTTTTGTTGTCCTATAAAACTAACACACATACAAAAAGCAGAGAATGTTTTTACAAAAAATACCTGATCTGAACAAAAGGAAAAAAAAAAAAAGACAAAAAAGACAAAGACAAACAGAATAAACACTCTTTCTCTATTGTAGATATAACTTATAATTAATTATCTACAGGTCAGTGTCTTGTGCACCTCGTGAAATTAAATTAAGATGGGTAAAATACAGTGAATGAGAGGCATAATGGTCTCACTTCCCTGTGGAGATGCATACATGCATGTGTGTGCATTCACACACAGGAATAGTGAGGGAGCAGAAGTGAGTGCTGGGAGAACTGCTGCTGGGCAGGACTTATCTTTGTCCTCCTTACTCTTACCAAAATTCCAGGTCTTATCAACAACCAGACTCTTTGGGATATCCCTCTAATCCTACACTGGAAGTCACAAACTTGAAGTTCTGATATGAAAAGAAGTGACGGAGATAGAACCAGGGCAGGTTTCAGCTCAAAGATCGGGCTCTACAAACGAGAAGGCAGTAATGTCTTCTTCTATCAGGAGCCTGGGCAGTTCAGCAAACCTTTTTAGGAGATATTACTAAAAGTAAGTGAAAAGTAAATGATGAATTATATCTTCAGAAACATCCTTATGACATCTGCCATTCAGTACCTATATACATTATTAACTAAGCTGGTCCTAAAATTTTAATCAATTTAAAAACTATAAACCAGTTTCATTCTGTGTTTGACAGAGAAAACAATTTATTAAAGAAGAAGGAAAAAAAGCTCTAAGAACATAATGCAGGAGATGTTTCAGAGGTTAATTCCACCTCACTTTCAGAATATTTTCTTTTGCAGGTTTTGCATATATCTCAGATTCCACTGACTATGCCTTCAATTCTGGAAAATACAATAGGGCAAACAAGGTAGACAAGCAGCATCTGTGTTTCCTTTCAGAGTTAAGATACATGGGCCATATCCCTACAGAAACAAACAAACAGTAGAATACTGAATAACAATTTCTTTATGGGAGCACTGCCTATATAGCACTGATGAAGCCTGACACTTCACATCACAAAAACAAGGATATATTCAGAAGGAAGGTATTTTAGACACCATTGTTGACTCTGCCCTGGAATGTCTGTGTGTAGCAAAGCAAATGATTGCCCTGAGGGGATTGTCCCACTGCTCATAAAAAATGTCACAACCCAGCCTTGTCCCATCTCTACTGTGCTGTCTTAAGGCAACATCAGAGCAATCCATTTGGAGAAGCCTGTGCTGCAAATACTGATGTTTGAAATATTACGCAGAGGAGTGGCATTTTTTTTACCTGCAAAAAGTAGGCAGGGCAGATCTCTGAAAGAGCAGATTCAGATCTGGTCTTTGTCTGAAGTGGAAGATTGAAGAAAACAGAAAAATAAAAGAGGAAATGGTGTGCATGTTTGCACATACCCACATGACCCACACAGATTCCCCTAGAATGGCAATGGCTAACTCTGCCCTACCCTGCCCACACAACATCCTTACTGGATTTAGGGAGATCTGAGGTCTGGCACAAGACATATTTCTTCTAGCAAGGGTGGCCTACGATGTGGCAGGGTTCAGGCATGTTCGAATTGACCCGTGGTCCCTACATGTATGTCACAAAAACCCAGTGGATCTAAAGTATATGAGCAAAATAATTTGGGGTCTGTGATGTCTCCTCACTTCCAGCAAGCTCTGGAGTTCAAGGCTTCCTCTTGGAACAGAGTGCAGGATATGTTTACAAATTTAGCACATCTGAAAATGAGAATAACACCGGAACTGTACAGCACTCCCAGGGTGACACGTGAGAGGCCAAATCCTCCCCAGGCCTGCCTCTGTAGAGCAGAATACTTTAAACGGGATACTGGAGGAACACTCCAGGAAGGGGCCCTGACAGCACCTTCCAAGACTGGACTATCTATTGTTGAAAGCATCACACCCCATATAAGCTGCTGGTTTCTTTTGCTGTAACCTTTCACCAGCCCTGCATGCATACTGGGATACTGAAAACCTCCACGGGCCTGTGAAGCTTTCTTGTTTATAATGACAACAACATTACAAGCCAGCCATGCCCACAGCTATCAGAGGAACAGTCCACTACAGCATAAACACTATTCTAATATTTTCAATTAAATGCTTGCTATGACTTCAAGGTGGCTGCCAGGAAGCTTTGAGAGGTGGCAAGAACAAGGCAATAGTCACAGGTCAAAATATCTGTAAGGCAGATTGTAAGGGATTCTTTGTTTTATACCCTTGGACTTGCATTCTTTTTCTGTCTTCTTCCCATACGAGATAATGCTGCCCATGAATCTCTCTCAGTCATCCCTTCAGAATCTTCCACTGCTCTTCTCTGGACATTTCCTTGTTGCTTAGTCCACTTAGATATTAGATAGATTAAGTGGAATATGGTATACAATATGGGGTTTTGCTTTTGACACACTGGAGATAAGCCTATATCCTTTGCCCTGATTCACTCTTTCAACATGCTTCTTACAAGCAGGTGAATCTGTCCAGATTTGTCACAGGGCAGTGCAGATGTGAATCTTCAACTTAAAACTTTTTGATCCAGCAGTCTAAAACCTAGGGGAATAAAGGGCTCATTTTACACACTCCCAAATTCTTAGGACCCTTTTTGTATAGCCTGAAATCCCTATTTGTCTCTCAATTTCTGAGCAAGAGGATGATCCTCCCTGTAGAAAAAGAAAATGGACAGAAATTGAAACAATGGACACTGACAAGCACACTATCATTATAGGTATTTATGTGCTGAGTATCAAATTGACAGTACCTTCATTTGTAACTTTTGCTCATCTCTTCACTCTTACTAAATGAGCTCAGAAGCCAGAGGAGATTTGAGAGTGACAGAGGGTAATTACACACTCTAGGAGAAGATATTTTTCATGATGCATTTAGAACATAACAACCTACTGAAAAAAAAAAAAAAAAGGCAGAAAGAATGTGGGTATTTCAATTCGGCTATGTTGCTGTCCTCAGAGAGCAGACTCCATGAAAAACCTACTTCTCGCTTTGATTCTAACTAAATGTACAAAGATTGCAAAGACTACACAATGTTTTTCCCCTAAATACTCAACCCTGCTTAATGTTGCCGTTTTTTAAAATCCTGTTTTAAATAATACATTTGTGTTGTTGATCAAGAATCTTAATTAAATTTTTTGAGTGGTTTATCTGTTTACTCTTTGAACACCCGTCTGTACAGGAATTTATCTAGTTGAGCTGTGACATGGCTCTGAGTATTTTATTGGATTTAGAATCAAAAAGCTAATTTTTTTATAACACTGAAGTCAGCACTAGAAAACAGGTATATCGAGGATGAGAATCAGCAACAATGGATGAGAAAAGGTGGGTGGGGAAACTTGCATTGTTCTATCCATATCACTACCTGAAATTAGTTGATCCCCTTTTCACTAGCTCCAGTTTAATGAGGAAGGTATCAGAAACTACTTTAGCAAAGACAGAATATTGTTATTCCTGGTCCTTTGCAGTGAGGTCCCTCCAATGGCAACTAGATCACTCACCTTTAGTTTGAGGCTTTCATTTCACTTGCTGAGCAAGGTTTTACTTCTCAAAGGAATCCTGCAGTTTCGTACAGCCAGAGAACTATCATTATCTGGTTATTGCTTTTTCACACAGAGGTTCAAGTCATTTATCTATTCCTCCATGCATCATGCCTGCAGCCTAGCCAGAACTCACAGGAAAATACACGTCATTCTGCCTGAAAATGCTGCCCAGAAAGCACACAAGTCCCTGACCAAGGGTAATTTCACTTTATGTGTTGTGCTATCTTGATCAAAAGCTTATTGCTTTTGTTTCAGCGTATAATGTGTCTGCAAAAGCAACATACAACAGCCTGAAAAATACCAACATTTGCCTCACAACATTAGGAAAAAAGATAGCAGACTCAACACTGACTTCCTAAATTAGTTCAAAAAGTACCTAAGCACCCCCAGATGAGTGTCATTTTATAACCCTCCAAATACCACATACTATAAGCCTAATAAAAGACATTCTCTGTAAACCTCCACTACCTCCATTTCATATAACAGAATATGTTGCTAAGGCTCCATCATAAGCAGCAATCTTGACATGGTACCAATGACCACGAGAAGATGGTATCTGTTTACCTAGCAAAGATATTTAGCACTTGTGCTTTGAAATACTCTCAACTTGTGCAGGGTCTAAAGAGCTAATGATATGACTGAATTCAAGGAATAATCAAAACTATCCTTCCGATAGTAATTTTTTCTTCTACAAAACATTTATCCAACAATTTTTAAAGGAGATATAAAAAAACTGAACATTTCCAAAAGGAAAAAGACTGACTTCTGAGAGGACTTGCGATCAGAGTCTGTATGGGTACTTGCACACATGAGTTAACTGCATGCTCCCATTTTCAGAGTGAGGCCAAAAGGACCATGTTTTCAGTCTTTTCCTTGTTATTGCTAATCCACCGCAAATGCAATAGTTCATCTTTTCCTATCTCCTCATCTTCAGAACTGTCTAACCCAACCTGATACTGGTGGCAAACTAACTTAATAAGATGGTGTATATGTATTTCTGGATTGAGATAAAGAAAAATGTTAAAAGCATTTATTGTGTTGAAATTTTCTATGCCAATTTTCTGCTAAAAAGGAGAGATTCAAAAGGTCAGGGCTTTTGCAGTACAGAGTTAGCGGTATATTAGTTACAGTAATTCAGCCTGAAAATTCCAGGAGAAACAAACACAATGGAATGCCATGAATTACAGGAGGAGACCACAGCTTTAATCAGCTCTTGGGAAAAGAAAAACATGCATTTGGTTATTGACAGTTGATAAACTGAATTATGAGGTTTGAAGAAAGTAGGACAAAGAAGTTATGAGATTTTTTTTAAGTAAGCAAGTTTTTGTTTTCTTATTTTTGTGTGTGTGTGTGATTACAGACTTCTTTTTTTGTTTGTTTGTTTGTTTGTTTCTGTTTATTACACCAATACTCTTTCAAGACTGTTATCACTATTCCTGGCATTCAGTTTTTTAAAGGCTGGGGATAGTATGTCTTGAAATAAAATTCAGGAAATAGGGGAAAGATGCTGAGAGGAGTGTGATTGATTCAGTGAAACTGTACCAATTACACAAAGCTCTTAAACCCCAACCTCGAAAATCTGACTGCTGCCTTTAAAAGACAACACAGTCAAGGCTTCAAAGTCAGCTCACTGGCTCTGAAAGCCTTCAGTTTCCACAATTCCATCACTGGGGACTTGCCACTGAATACTCCTCTTTGTACAAAATTCTGCTCCAAAATTTAATTCTTTATGTAAAAATGAAGATCAGCCATAACAGGGTATGCCCATTCCCCCTCTTTCTCCGCATCATCATTATCATTATATTAAGCAATGCTAAAGTAACCACTGAAAATAAAGGCAATGCATTAATTAATGTACCATTTGAATTTGCATAGAGCCTAGAACAAGGACTTGGAGCAGTATAAAGTGTCCCATTCATTTTTAAGTTTTGATTATTCTAACACTCTAAAGCTGGCATGTTGATGTTACAATAAATTGCTGTTGATTGTATCAGAGAATTTCACAATATTGTACAGCCACCTTTGACTGTCTAGGTTAAAATGTGAGAGGTGTAAAGGCAGTAAGCAAAACCAAACATATTAATAGTTTGCTTGAATGTTCATTTAATCTCATGATTTTGAAGCCGATCTGGTGATTTTTTTTCTCTTTTTGAGTTTGGCTATCATTTCCAAATGTTTCATTAACAATGGCTTGGACAGAAGAATTAGAAATTCGCACACAATACCAGAAGACAAGTTCCTGAATGCCAGAAAGTGAAACAAATAAGAAAATACAGCCAAATGCAGAAACAGAACAAAGAATAAATGAAGAAAAAGAGTCAATTTGACCATTTTTGTTGGTATCATCTTACAGTAATTAATACCATAGGACAGACATTTTTGATTTAAATACGATTTCTTTACTTGACATTGCTTTGCAGAATACCAGTGTATGACAGCTGTCAGATTTTCTCCTCCAAGTTATGCTGCCACAGTTTCCTAACAAGTAATTGCCCTCACAAACACATACTGAAATAACCTGGGACAAAGAGTTTTGCCATGTTCCTTTTGTAAGACATTTGAGTCAGAGGTTAAAGAAATCACTGCTCCAGAGGCTCTTAAACATGTCATTGTCATAATATAAAAACTGACTTACTAACTTAGATTATTTGGAGAGTTAAGTGCTTGTGTTATTGCAAATTAAACTAATTAGTATCATTTCCTGACAGCTGCAGTGAGCGATAGCAATTCCATGATTTTTTTTCTTCAGCCGCTCATACGGGATGAAGAGAAGAGTGGAGACAGCTTTGTGATTTAATGGAATGGGATCAGTTTATCATAGTAAGGGCACATCGTTCCATTCTTAGCACAGCTCTGCTGTTTCCTCTGCTCCCTCCCAGTTCATCAGCTATTATTGCACTATTAACTTATTACATGGAAGCCAGGAGTAGACAGATGGAAGTTGTTGGGAACTTTGCAAATAGCCAGACAAAAAACTGTGCTTGAATTTGCATGCAGTACTTCCCTCTTTTGGAACTGTTGTAGATTATATTCACCATCCTTTTAACCAAAATTGTAGCTGCCAGTAGAAGATACAAGAATTTCAATACCACAACTGGTTTAATTATTATAAAGGCAGTTTCACAAACTAGCACTGATTGGAGTCTCTAGATTATATGAATAATTGCTTTAAAGGGGAAAGTTACAGTATGTAATTGACAGGCATTTAGCAAATCACTCACATTTATCGAGTGTGGAAAATATGTACCAATCACGGTGGTAAAACCATTGTGCTTCCTTCTACCCAGAATTTCCATAAGATTACGTGAGGAACAATAGCAGACAGTCCCAACAAGCTGTTATAAAAAGTTGTACTGAAAACTAAAGGTAATCTGATCGGTAAGGAAAAGTCTAAGATTTCTTTAGATGAGCCAGAATGAAATAAAACTCTTGTCCATCTCCCACTTCACAGAAGCCCACACAAATGGATGAAATTACTCTGAATTCAATTATTCTGGAATTCTAACTTTCTAGAGACCATTGGGTCGCGCTTGAACTTTTTCATTAGATCTCTTTGGTTAGATTTGCGCTCTACTTATATTACTAAACTGGCTCCAAAGGTTTGCTCTATCTTGGAGTCATTGGACTAGCCTGTAGTTTTGTGGTTCACAGACTGGATTAATGTTTTCAGCTACTAATTAATTGCTGATCACCAGCATGGAAATTGAATTATCTATAATCATATTAAAATATGCTTTTTGTCCCCATCCTCCCTGAATCGTTTCGCTTAGAAAGCCTTGATGGATGGAAAGAAATGAATATTTTGAGATGATACCAATACTTTAGTAAAAGGCTGAAAGTCAGGGAAACGAATCCTTTTCCTCACTGCTGAGCAGAAATTAACTTACAATGCTATCCATCTAATGTCTCAGTATGGTCTCTGTTAGCACAGCGTCCAAGCACCTTCTACTTTTTAGGTATTTATTTTCGTAACACCCCGCAAAAAGAGGAATTGCTATTCTTTCTAATGATCATTTGTCAAAAGAAGTAAAGAATAAAAAGACTGAAAATCCTCCAGGGCAGCACTGAAACCGTGTTGTGAAATGGGGAATTAAACTTGCTTCCTCCATGTGCCACATTTGTATTTCTAACCACATCATTTTTCATGTCTATAATCAAGGTGGTGGTAGCAGACAAAGTCCATCAAGGGAGAACTGGCTATGGGTCCAGTTTCCAGTCCTTGGTTTCTGGTTTCAGAGACACCACATATTCTGAACCAGCAAGTATTCTCCATGGCCAAGTACGTGTTTCCTCCACAGCCTCCTCCTAAGCATCATAACACTTCCAGTTATTATTTTTCCCAACAGGATTGATACCCATCACCCATTTTTTCCTTATGTTTTACAATGATAAAGGTCTACATTAAAGCTGAGCCAATCTACCACAGAACCACAGAACCACAGAATTGAAGGGGTTGGAAGGGACCTCGAAAGATCATCGGGTCCAACCCCCTTGCCAAAGCAGGTTCCTTAGAGCAGGCTGCCCAGGTAGGCGTCTAGCAGGTCTCCATTGCTGAAAGGGAAAAATATTGCTTCCCCTCCACCCATCTGTCTCCTCTCTGCCACTGCTCTTGTCCACACAGCCTGCTCTCCTCCTTGCTGAGCTAATTCACTATGCTGACTCAGTAGAAAACTCTTTGCTATTTTTTTTCCCTTTACAAAAATCATTTCCAATTACTCTGTCACACAGTCCAACTCTTCTGTTGAGACAGTATGTTTGTTGCCATGAGATCTGCTGCCTTGGGGTCTCCAAGAAGTTGAACAGTTAGTGAATACGTTTGAGCTACTCTGGAAACTGTGTTTCATGCCCTGCTCTGCTGATCTCTGAAATGGTCCCAGTCCGTTTTGCAAAGCAGATCTAGCCGCATTGGCCAGCACACAAATAAACCTTAGCAGAAGCAGAATAATTTACAACTGCCCAGCAGAGAGCGTCAAGAGAGTCAGCTAATTGTTTCTCGATTCATCTTTTTCTCTCTCAGTGGAATTTCCCCTCACATTGCAAAACAGATCACATATTTTAGAAACACCTTGCGTGGCTTAGAGTTTACTTTCAAATTGGCAGTCCTAAGTTTATCACAAGCCATTGGAAATGGATCACACTGAGTCCAGAAAACACAAATACACCCCAGGATGGCTCAAGGTTTAAAAAACGGCTGTGTATAATAAAATTTTAAAAACATGCTCACAAGCCAAACTCCGATTAGTGCTGTCTAACTGCCCAGATCTAAACAAAAACTTGAGACAGTGAAGAGGAAGGAAAGATCTGATCTTTTGACATTAATGCTTTGACCACAGACTTAGACATCATTTCCAAAATGATGTGAACACTTTTTCCATACTGCCAGCATCAAGCTAATCTGCTTTCTTAATTTTAGTATTATAATCAAATTCCCTTCTTTTCCAAATATGTTACACCTGCATTAACCACACAGTAATGTTATGTGTTACTTCACAGTATTCTTACCCTTCCTATATAAATACACAGCGCAAAGTTTTGTGGATTTCAGTTTTTACACCCTGCAGCTCTCACCCTTACCACCTCCTCCAGCAGTCAGGCTTTGTGAAATGACTGATGCAGTTTCTCGGCTAACTCTTACAATAGCACTGGCCATCCCTGCACCTTTGATGCTTCACTTCAAGTCCAAATATAACCAAATTTATAGAACTTGATGCCAATTTTTCCAAAAGGTCCCTCTCAGCTTACATTCCTCTGGCTACTCAGGAGGCAGCTCCTCCTCAGTTTCTGATGCACCTAATTATACACGTGAAGAGCTCGTACCAGATTGAAATACCAAATCAGAATCTTCTTTTCTAAAATTTGATTTCACAGTATCATCTGTTAGGCCACTCTAGTGTGTGAGACAGAACCCCCTGCTCTCACTCATTTTTCAGTCATTCATTAGAGGGTATGATTTCAAACAAGACCAAATAGGTCCTTCAGAGGAATTCCCTTGAAAGACAAGAAAATTTTGCTGTTACGCAAAACCCTAATACATAGATGGCTCCACAAATTTTTTTCTTGGGCAACAGGAACTTTTTGTGGCCTTAATGATAGGACTGATTAAAAAATAGCAGCAGCCTTAAGTGCAATTACATTTCTATTTCAATATTTATCCTCACTTATGAGCAAACTTCTAATGCAAGTGAAGAATTATTTTAGGTAAAAGGTGGAATTATGCGGTGCAGGTGGCTGAAAAGCTGGAGGATGCTCCTGCTCTGAGTTGCATCTATGATAGGATGTTTTTTTCTATGTCTTCTTCCAGTGCCTGTCATAACAACATAAGTATAACCTGATCTCTGGGAATGTGATTCTATTTTAAACTTCCTATCATCAAAGTTTATTCAAGGTTAAGTGACACATCTCTGCAACAATTATTAAAGCAATCTCAGTAACAGAGTCTCTCCATCACAAGCTTTCTCATGGATGAAACAGTGACAACAGCTGGGAAATTTGAGCAAGAACTTCCTGCTGTAGGGAAAGCCTACACAACTCTGGCATTTTGCTTTCTGTGTCCTCATGGATCCTAAGAACTGTGCCTGTGTGTCTAATTTGTTTTAGTGATCTACCACCTTGTGCTAAGTTCTCTACCAGGGCCAGCAGTGGTGTGTTTTAGTGTGGCTGTGGCTAGTAAATTCACCTCAGTGTTCCCAGAGAGCAGATAAGAAGTTAACATTAAAATCACAGAATCACAGAATTTCTAGGTTGGAAGAGACCTCAGGATCATCGAGTCCAACCTCATACCTAACACTAACATGTCCTCCACTAAACCATACCCCTAAGCTCTACATCTAAACGTCTTTTGAAGACCTCCAGGGATGGTGACTCAACCACTTCCCTGGGCAGCCCGTCCCAATCCCTCACAACCCTTTCAGTAAAGAAGTTCTTCCTAACATCCAGCCTAAAGCTCCCCTGGCACAACTTTAGCCCATTCCCCCTCGTCCTGTCACCAGGCACATGGGACAACAGACCAACCCCCACCTCACTACAGCCTCCTTTAAGGTACCTGTAGAGAGCAATAAGGTTGCCCCTTAGCCTCCTCTTCTCCAGGCTGAACAAGCCCAGCTCCCTCAGCCGCTCCTTGTAAGCCTTGTTCTCCAGGCCCCTCACCAGCTTCGTTGTCCTTCTCTGGACTCGCTCGAGCGCCTCGATGTCCTTCTTGTAGCGAGGGGCCCAAAACTGAGCACAGTACTCGAGGTGCGGCCTCACCAGAGCCGAGTACAGGGGGACAATCACTTCCCTAGCCCTGCTGGCCACAGTGCTTCTTATAACTCAGTCATTGCTGATATGTATTTGGTACAATACTTTTACAATGTGTTCCAGAAACAGGAGCAGTCTGATTCTAATTTCAGTCCAAATTTCTTCATACAGTTTTTATGAACTACAGCTCATATCATTCTAGATGTCCAAAGTGGTTACAAGTTTTAAAAAACAAGTCCTATTTCAGTATGATACATTGTCAAATAGCACTCAAAATGACTAGTGATTTTGAGTATCTGATCTGGTATATCTGAAAGATGACTGATTCTACTAAGTTCTGAGTATCCATCATCTGAGAGGCAAAATTGTTTAACACATCTCAGGACTGTCCTGCAATCTTATTTCCAAAAGTTCTCAAGTATTAGTGACTTGATAGCCTAGATGAAGACAAGCACCGAAAGCATGCAAAAATTATCTTGGCTCCTGGAAGTATTTAGACAGAAAAATCCTTCCTAGGTTTTAGAAGGGGGATAATCTCAAGACCATAGTCTGAAAATGATTGAAGCAGTAAGATCTGGTGAACACAATGTTTCTTTATGGATTGGAAAAAATAAACAGAATTGGGTTTCCTTACCAGAAGCACATTGCCATTTCTGTATTATAAGATAAATTAACCTAAAGAAGTCAGCTATTGACTTCTCAAGTTACAAGAGTTACCACAATAAGAAAACAAAGCTCATGCTGCTGATCTATTCCAGGGGTTATGGCCAGTCCTGTCTGGAACGATAGCCACAGCAGAACCCACACACTGCAGCAAGAATATGCTGCTAAAGAAAATACTGCTCAGCAGAACTTGTCAGGATCCAGTGGCAGACATCCCTGAGATATATAGTTCCCTCATGACAAATATTGGCTATTATTCAATTAACACATATTTAAACTGAGAAGAGAGGCTATTGGCAAGAGGCCTTTGCATTGTGCAGTTAAATAGATGAAAGAGTTGTTTGCCTTGCTACACAAAAATACTCAGCAGTACAAGTGTGTGCCCTTTCCAGCTGACAGCTTCTTTACACCAGGGTGCTACTCAAGCATCTACAGTATTGAATGCTTCACCCCAATGTGGAATAGGACTTGCACAGGCCTGACACAGCTGTGTAGTAGCTTGCATGCTGCATTAATACATACCAAGAGCCATAAAGCTTCATGCTGTCAGCTGTAGAAAACACCATCTACTCTTGGTTTTCCTGCCAGCAGTCAATACTGCACTTTTAGAGAGTCAGATGGGATTTTGTCAGAGACCTTTCATCTGAAACTAAGAAAACAGCCTGCACGAAAAGCTCACCCAGTACAGCTAGCCTAGTACTCTTTCCTCTCACTTTCACATCATCACAACAGCTTAAAAAGCACTGCTAGCACACACTAAAAATGCATGTTAACATTCAAGAAAAGGAAGAAGATAAGAAAGGAAAAAGAAAGTCACAGCAGTGAAGCTGCTGCCTGTTCCCGATCCCAGTCAATAATTTAGAAATAATAAACAAACACTTGACCAAAGAATTGCAGTGTGGTTGTATCATCCTCAGCGAGCACCTTGGTGCCAAAGGCTCCCTTAATGTCTGTTTCGCAAAGCTTTCAGAATGCCTTCTTGGAGAATGTATTCCCATTACCTGCCATATAAATCTTCCTTTCTGAAAGATATTCATTTAACATCCCTGATTCCAGTCAAGAATAGGTCTTTCTCATTCACTTCTCATTCCATGTATCTTCAAAAGGCTAGTTTTATTTGGACTTTGCAGATAGCAGAGTATTCCCCAAACTCTGCAACCTTAGATTCAGCATCCTCTTCTCAGTCCCAGGGTAAAGAGCCACTCCTGCAGATGTCCTTTCAAACCCATAGTCACATACCCTCTCCCCTTCTCCCTCAGGTACGAGATGTTGAGAGATGTTGACGTACCAGAGCAAAATCTCCAGACTCCTGCTCTGGCCACCCCTTCTTCTTTACCACTGTACTGGTTTCCCATGACCACGGGAGTGCTGACAGAAAGCAGCCTTCCCGGCCAGGTCAGGTTAGGGTCTTTTACACTCTTCTTCACTGTCAAACCAAACACTTTAAGAGACTGAGATGATTGGATGTAGAACTGCATATGAATGTGTTGTTCAATCCATCAAACCTCTCACACATATTTGCAGGTTTGGATTGATTCCTGTTATATTTAAACTAGGTATCCACTTCCTAAAACTTCTAAAACATTTCACTGCTAACTAGCTTGCAACTTGATAATATAATGGACAAGTAATACTAAAATGCCTCTTGCTGAGGCAATTGGCTCTGGGGCAGAGGCGTTCTGCAGTGGAGTGGGGGATCAGGACAGGCATGGCTTTTTTTCCAGCATCAAGGCCACTCGAGGCAGCCGAGGGAGCCACTAGGGCCCAGCAGCCCTCATGAGGGAGGCTGATGAGGTGTAGGCAGAGCCAGCAGTGCCCCTCTAGTTCAAAAGCAGCCGGTAGGGAGCACGAGCAACCAGGAGCGCCGCCAACAGGATGGGCAAATGGCGTGGCGCATCAGTTCGCGCAGGCAGGGAGGGCAGAGCAATCCCCCAGCCCATAAGAACAAATCCTCTAATGGCTGTCTTCCACTAGCTAGGCTGAAATGGTCTACACCAGGCAGAGAGCTCTCCCTAGGAAGTCTGTATCCACCCAGACTGACTGACCGCTAAACAATGTGGCAGTTCAGGTCTCTGGATGCAGGGAGTGCCTGAGCCTGTTGCTGCCCTCTGAGGGCAGTGGAGACACCATGTGTGTGAGGTGCGAGCGGGTGGATGACCTGGTCAGCCTGGTGGCAGAGCTCAAGGAGGAGGTGGAAAGGTTGAGGGCCATCAAGGAGTGTGAGCAGGAGATAGACTGGTGGAGCAACTCCCTGCAGGGTCTGAAGGAGAGGTACCGGGGTGAGACACCCCAAATAGGGGTGGACCCCCTGCCCTGTCGCCATCGGGCAGAGGGAGGGGACCTGGGAGTTGAGGAGGAATGGAGACAGGTCCCTGCTCTACCTCGCAAGCAATGGCCTCCCTACCGGCCCCACCTTCCCAGGTGCCTTTACATAACAGATTTGAGGCCCTGGATCTTGAGAGACCCGTGGGTGAGGTTTACTATCTGATTACTATCCTCTTTTGATAGTCCAGGCTGGCAGTGATGACACTGAAGAGAGAAGCCTGAAGGCTATCAAACGGGACTTTAGGGGACTGGGGTGGTTAGTGGAAGGAGTGGGGGCACAGGTGGTGTTTTCGTCTATCCCTACAGTGGCAGGGAGGGGTACAGACAGGACACGGAAAGGCCACCTGATAAACATATGGCTCAGAGGCTGGTGCCAACACAGAAATTTTGTGGTTTTTTTTGACCATGGGGCGCTTTACTCGGCACCCAGCCTGATGGCTGCAGACAGGTCCCACCTATCTCTAAGGGGAAAACAGATCCTAGCCCAGGAGCTGGCAGGGTTCATTGGCAGGGCTTTAAACTAGGTAAGAAGGGGCTGAAACAAGGCTTGAGGAAGCGTGCCAGAGGGAACAATGGCTAGGCCAGAGGAGAAGGCAATGGCCCAATTGAAGTGCATCTGCACTAACGCACACAGCATGGGCAACAAAGAGGAGCTGGAAGCCATCATGCAGCAGGCAGGCTATGACTTGATTGCCATCACGGAAACATGGTGGGACCACTCTCATGACTGGAGTGCTGCAATGTCTGGCTATAGGCTCTTCAGAAGGGACAGGCAGCACAACAGGGGTGGTGGTGTGGCACTCTATATCAGAGAGTGTTTTGATGTCGTGGAACTTGAGGCTGGGAACAGTCAGGTTGAGTCCCTATGGGTTAGGATCAGCGGGAAGGCCAACAAGGCTAGCATCCTGGTGGGGGTCTGTTATAGACCGCCAAACCAGGATGAGGAGACGGATGAGGAATTAATTCTACAGGCAGCTGGCACAAGTTGTGAAATCGTCAGCGCCTGCTCTTGTGGGGGACTTCAACTTCCCAGACATATCCTGGAAGCACAACACAGTCCAGAGAAAGCAGTCTAGGAGGTTTCTGGAGATTGTGGAAGATAGCTTCCTGACGCAGCTGGTTAATGAGCCTACCCAGGGAGGTGCCCCGCTAGACCTTCTGTTCATAGAGAAGGACTGGTGGGTGTTGTGGTGGTCGGGAGCTGTCTTGAGCAGAGTGACCACGAAATGGTGGAGTTCTCTATTCTTGGTGAAGTCAGGAGGGGGATCAGTAAAACCGCAGTCTTAGACTTCTGGAGGGCTGACTTTGAGCTGTTCAGGACACTGGTTGGCAGAGTCCCTTGAGAGGCGGTTCTGAATGGCAGAGGAGTCCAGGAAGGCTGGGCACTCTTCAAGAAGGAAATATTAATGGCTCAGGAGTGGTCCGTCCCCACGTGCCCAAAGACAAGCCGGCGTGGAAGAAGACCAGCCTGGCTGAACAGAGAGTTGTGGCTTGAGCTTAGGAGAAAAAAGAGTGTTTATAATCTTTGGAAAAGAGGGCGGGCTACTCAGGAGGACTATAAGGACGTTGCAAGGCTGTGCAGGGACAAAATTAGAAAGGCAAAAGCTCATCTGGAGCTCAAACTGGCTACTGCAGGTAAAGATAACAAAAAATGTTTTTATAAATACATCAACACAAAAAGTAGGACCAAGCAGAATCTCCATCCTTTACTAGATGCGGGGGGAAACCTAGTTACAAGAGATGAGGAAAAGGCTGAGGTGCTTAATGCCTTCTTTGCCTCAGTCTTTAGTGGCAATACCGGTTGTTCTCTGGATACCCAGTACCCTGAGCTGGTGGAAGGGGATGGGGAGCAGAATGTGGCCCTCATAATCCACGAGGAAAGGGTTGGCGACCTGCTACAGCACTTGGATGTATGCAAGTCGATGGGGCTTTATGGGATCCACCTGAGGGTGCTGAGAGAACTGGCAGAGGAGCTGGCCAAGCCATTTTCTATCATTTATCGGCAGTCCTGGCTATCAGTTGACTGGAAGCAAGCAAACGTGACGCCCACCTACGAGAAGGGCCAGAGGGTAGACCCAGGGAACTACAGGCCTGTCAGTTTGACCTCAGTGCCAGGGAAGCTCATGGAGCAGATTCTCTTGAGAGTCATCACGCGGCACTTGCGGGGCAAGAAGGCGATCAGGCCCAGTCCACATGGGTTTATGAAAGGCAGATCCTGCTTGACGAACCTGATCTCCTTCTATGACAAAGTGACGCGCTGGGTGGATGAGGGAAAGGCTGTGGATGTGGTCTACCTTGACTTCAGCAAGGCTTTTGACACCATTGCCCACAACATCCTCCTCAAGAAACTGTCTGCTCTTGGCTTGGACTGGCGTACGCTTCATTGGGTTAAAAACTGGCTGATAACCAGGCCTAAAAAGTTGTGGTGAATGGAGTCAAATCCAGCTGGAGGCTGGTCACTAGTGGCGTCCCCCAGGGCTCAGTACTGGGGCCAGTCCTCTTTAATATCGTTATCGATGATCTGGATGAGGGCATTGAGTGCACCCTCAGTAAGTTTGCAGACAACACCAACTTAGGTGTGTGTGTCAATCTGCTCGAGGGTAGGAAGGCTCTGCAGGAGGATCTGAATAGGCTGCACCGATGGGCTGAGGCCAAGTGTATGAAGTTCAACAAAGCCAAGTGCCGGGTCCTGCACCTGGGGCGCAACAAGCCTAAGCAGCTCTACGGGTTGGGAGATGAGTGGTTGGAAAGCTGCCAGGCGGAGAAGGACCTGGGAGTGATGGTTGATAGTTGGCTGAATATGAGCCAGCAGTGTGCTCAGGTGGCCAAGAAGGCCAACAGCATCCTGGCTTGCATAAGAAGCAGTGCAGCCAGCAGGGCTAGGGAAGTGATTGTCCCCCTGTACTCGGCTCTGGTGAGGCCGCACCTCGAGTACTGTGCTCAGTTTTGGGCCCCTCGCTACAAGAAGGACATCGAGGCGCTCAAGCGAGTCCAGAGAAGGACAACGAAGCTGGTGAGGGGTCTGGAGAACAAGGCTTACAAGGAGCGGCTGAGGGAGCTGGGCTTGTTCAGCCTGGAGAAGAAGAGGCTAAGGGGCAACCTTATTGCTCTCTACAGATACCTTAAAGGAGGCTGTAGTGAGGTGGGGGTTGGTCTGTTCTCCCACGTGCCTGGTGACAGAATGAGGGGGAACGGGCTAAAGTTGCACCAGGGGAGCTTTAGGTTGGATATTAGGAAAAACTTTACCGAAAGGGTTGTGAGGGATTGGGACGGGCTGCCCAGGGAAGTGGTTGAGTCACCATCCCTGGAGGTCTTTAAAAGATGTTTAGATGTAGAGCTTAGGAATATGGTTTAGTGGAGGACTGGTTAGTGTTATGTATGAGGTTGGACTAGGTGATATTGGAGGTCTCTTCCAACCTAGATGATTCTGTGGTTCTGTGAAAATCCACACCCTCCTAATCTCTACATTTAAATAAATACATTTGACCTGTACGTAGAACACAGAAGGGCACATATACTGGAGGCCTTGGTTCCTCCATACCAGGCTTAGTATGATCCCATCTAACACCAGATCCTAAAAATATGAACCTGTATTCATCTGTTGCATAAGAACTAAAGACTCTGGACTTGAAAGCAAAATCTGCTTTTGCTTAAATAGAAGACATGGGGGTTTTGAAGGCAGGAGATCAAGTGCTAGTTATCATCACTATCAGTGAATACATGTGTATTTCTAAAATCATTAGCCACTTGTTTAAGCACACAAGCCCAGAAGGGCTGCAACTCATAGTCAAATAAATCTTCTGTACAGGAACATTTTCTACTTCATTAATCCATGTGTCCCTTGCCTTAACTAGCCACTATCTAGTCAAGTGGAAGAACTTCTATGGCTCCTTCACAATAAAGAGTTTTGTTCAAAACCTCTAAAAAATAAACACATATGTTATTTTATTTAGAAGACTTGGTTCTGTACACCTACTTTTCCCATACATGCTACTCTTCAGAATGAGAATCCTTATGTGCAGAGGCTACTTTTCTATGCTACAGTTAGTGAAAAATCCAGAGAATCAAAAATTCCGATTTTCCAACAAGCTCAATCAAGCAAAATCATTTTAAATTCTATTCTAATTCTAAATAAAATAAAATAAAATAAAATAAAATAAAATAAAATAAAATAATCTCCAAACAACCTTCAGTCTGGAGAAAAGACAAACATACTGATTTATTTATTTCAAAGATCTATAAGCTTAAATATTGGAATTAAAAGAATCAGAAAACAGATTTTAGCTAGATTTCTGACTGTTTCTCTATCTGCTAGCACCTGAATTTCCTTATTTATAGAGTTCCAGGTTTTTGTATCAGGTGGCTACTTTGTTTCCTTCCATTCAGTGCTCTAATACTTAAATACCATTCTAGTATTTTAAAAGAAAATGAGACGAAGTGGTGAGAAGGGCAAGTATTTATGAACTATCTGGGCTGTGATTATCAGCTGTTCATTTGGCTTTCATGTTAGTTACCTTCTACTTACAGGACTTTAATTTGCTGTTTTAATGATATGAATAAGAATGATATGAATAAGAATAAATGCTCTGAGAAGATGAATGGACTAGAAAAATACAGGTAGGGATATTTTCTTGATCCTATTTCTGCTGCAGTCAGGCAAAATTCATTAATCAGTTGTTCTCATATTGTCTCAAGACAGCAGAAATAGAAGACAATCTACATATATAATATAGGAGAAATTCAATTTATTTTGAAAGTGAAAGCTCTAAGATAGTACCTCTTCACACTACTCTATGTGAGTTGGTAGGGAAGTCATGTTCAAATAGCCAACTTAGAAAATGGTAGGTTATTTTCTGAAGAACAACAATAATAGTAACTATTCACAAGATGCAATCATGCAAACTGTGAATAAAACAATGCTAGTCCTGGATTAGTGAGACTTGACTCCAGTTAAGATTGCTCTTTTCTGCAGCAGAAAGCATTTCTTTTTGTATCTTACTGTTTCAATGGCACTATGCCTAAGGCAGACACAGTCCAGGTCAGTGAGGAGGGCTTGCTGCTGCTGCAGTGCATCGCAGTTTGGTAGCGCAACAGCATGATACATTGTAATGCAGATTACTGTGATTTGCCACTGTGTGATTCACAGATATGATTGCATCTCATTTCAGAACTAAGTGGAACCGTCTGTTCCTTTGTATTCATTCAAAAGCTATGCAATGACACTCAAATCATGGCTGCCTTTACTACCTAAAACATGAAAGGAAGGCAGCTTGTGTCCCAGCAGTAACTTCGCTCTTTGTGCCCCAAATTCAGTAGTCCACCTGCTCTGCTGTGCACAGCAGTTCCCTTATTCTCCCACAGATATGATGAGCACTGATAGGATTTGTTTCAATACAAGAGCCCATGCTCTCCCTTTCTCTGTCGGGCAGTTCCAGATTCCAAGTCTCTGCCTCCAGCCAATTCTATAACAACACAGGCTTTGGGGAGATGTATGAAATCTCCTGGTAACTTGAAAAGCCTCAGAGCCTACACGTAATTTTTTCCTTTAGTCTTAAACTTAAATAATAGGACAGTCGTATTCACAGGTACCATTATTGCCTGTGCAACAGCAACGACTCAGATGAAATGAGGTTCCCTCCTACTGAATGCCTTGTATTCCCATAGGAATAGACGATCCCTGCTGTCAAACCTCATAACTTAAAAACTTAAGATAAAGAAAAGGAGTCTTATAACTGGGTCTTTTTAGATGGGAACAGAGATTAAATGATTTCTCCAGGTCACTTAGGAATTCTGAAGGGGAACAAAATGAACACAGATCTTCTCAGTCCTAGCCTGGGTTCTGTTTAACTGATTGAAAGCAGCTAAACCAGCTTAATGTTAGATTTCTGTTACCTTTATTCAAACTAATCAAAATGCTTATTTAAGACTATATATTTTCTGCTGTCTGAAATACCTCTCTGCCACCTTACTTTGTTGAGTTTTAATAAATTTGGTGGCAACAGTGATGGGATTTACCCCTTCCTAGAATAGCACAGGGCTCAATCCCAAGAACCCATGGATCTGTGACCGATGCATCAAAGACAGTGTGCAGGATCCTCTGTTCCCATCACTACCACCTGAAGCTCTGCAGGAGTGTGTGGCTTCCCTGGATTGATGGCTGATTGCTTCCAATGGGAACAAATGCCACGTATGATTTGACTACTCCCTCATGCAAGTCTCTCACCAAGACAAAGCTCAGTAAGAGGTGGGAGGGAGGGGAGGTTGCTGCAGAGGATAGGAAGAGCAGCACAATATCAGTAATTACATATCTAAATATAGCAGTGCTTGAAACAATGAAAACAGACAGAATAACATCCACCAGTACTCATTTTCCTCTCCCAGAACATCTTTCCCTGGGAATACGAGTCACCTGGAATTAGTGCTAGGTCTGCACTGCTGTTACAGGAATGGTTGTTGCTGGAATGCACAAGATGCTACAATAGATAATTCCTTATTATTTCATAATGAATAAGAAGCACTCATTTTAAAAATGAACCAAACAGCCCAAAACTTAAAAGACTGGAGTTTTTTGTGCCACTGCCAGACTAGCTTCAACTCTTCCTGGTGACACATCAGTCAGAAAGAATCCTCAAAACTTAGCATACTGATAAAGACCTGCATGATGATCATTAAAAATCTACAGGCTAGACAACCTAATTGAAGAACTGGCATATATGTATAAGCCAGCCCCAGCTCCCATCCAGCAGAGGCGAGCCAGCCATGGGAACCTGTGAGTCATAGACATGTAGTACACACACTGGAGCGAGCAATGTGGTATGTACAGTTCAAAGCCGTACCCGTGCATTTATGAACAATGTATGCCTGAGACCTCTGTCCCACGAGTTGGACAGCTAAAGTTTTCATTACTGTTTGTTCATCATTATGAAGCAACAACCTCTGATGGCACAACCCAAGAAATAACAGTTTCTTCTCCACATCAGAGTCCTCTGATATTAGAGTCTTGCAAAATGGGACATCAACTGCTATCCCAGAGCTATTAAAAAATGAACCCAAATCAAACCCCAAAATCTTCTCTTCGTTATACAACTGCAAATATTTTGGTCCCACATGTCAAACAAGCTTAGTTTTGACAGTCTTCTAAAGTTTCCGCTGACTTGGCAATCAACACCTCTGTCTCACAAGCTTCTTAATGTCCTGAAATTCCACAGCTGAGCACAAGAAATGATTTAATGAGGGACGATGGACTAATTCATTTCACATATCTCTTTAGGGGAATGACAGCAATGAAATGGTTTAAAGTTAATAGTCTTTGCATGTCTTTCTTTTGAAAGACGCTTTGTATCAAATGCCATGAATTCATGCTACTCTGCCACCAGTGAGGCTTTTGCAATGTTGCAGTGGTAGTGAACAACATATAATAACTTGTGGTGTACTGTCATGTACATTTAATTTGATGTTGAACACATTTCCAGCAAGGAAAAGACAGAGATGTTTTCTAGGTTATGAAGTACTTTTGTATCACTGAATTGATATTGCAAGTATTCCATGTTTTCCAGCAGGAGGCTGCAGTGTTTGCAACACATGAAATTTTTGTATTATGTTTTTTGGCACTTTCTAGAGGGCCTCATATTCAGCTAATGGCTGTAGCACAACTTCACAAACCCAGAGGCAGCTTGGATTCTAGGAGAGCATTGCCATTCCTCCCAGGGAGTGATTGGAGGTCTGTCAAACCTGCTAGGGGCAATGCAGAAAACTTTCCAGGAACCCACAGAAGTTTTTGTTTTTCTGTAGCTTTTTAACTGTCTGGCAGGGATTTTAAACTGCATCAATCCTAAAAAGGGCAGGCTGGCCCATCCCAGTGCCCTGTGAGGAATGCTCTGAGATCCCAAGAAGACCACAGGTTCACATGCAGACCATGTGCACTGGCAGCAGCAGTCTGCGCTCCCTGCAGATGTTTTAATTTGCCATTTTCAAAGTAGATGTGTCAGAACTAGCAGACCTGGGAGGTGACCACACTTATCTGCCTTAGGGACCAACTGCAGAAGGAATTTGATGAGCAACATCATGCTTCACTTACTGAAGCAGAGAACATCAGAGATGTTTTCTCACCTCTTTATAGTGGCTGTAATCACTGCCCTTTAGGTGATAAGGCAACTACATAATAGTAGATAGATAGTAGTGCAAGAATTTTGTCTTAACAAAGTAAGGAAGTCACATGCAAAGGCTCTACATGAAAGCGTTTGAGACTTTTGTTCATCAGATGTCATAAGATAAATAATCCTCTTCTGAAATGTTGGTTTCTATTTACAATAATACTGACACTGCATTTATCAACCTAACCCTAACCCTAACCCTAACCCTAACCCTAACCCTAACCCTAACCCTAACCCTAACCCTAACCCTAACCCTAACCCTAACCCTAACCCTAACCCTAACCCTAACCCTATCCCTAACCCTAACCCTAACCCTAGCAACAGTACTTACAGCATTTTAGGAAAAGTTCAGTGAACAAAGTGCTGTATATTTGCATCCATATACTAAGCTGAGATACCTGCGTATTCAAAATGCTATTACAATTTTTTTCCACATATCATCTATTGAGTCCTTGAAATACAGTCAACTTTATCCAGAGACTTTGTCAGAGACACAATAGATATAAAGTGTCCCGTATAAATATATATTCTTATTTCTTTATAGATTTTTTTCTTGTAATTAGAAATAAAATTTAGCCTATTCTCACATGCATCTCTGCACCTCAGATAATCTATGCGAAATCTAGGGTAGATGGGACTCTAAAGTAAATTTCCTCCCCATCTTACCTCTGTAAGTATGGAGGCCACACTCCTGTAAAATCACAAGGATTCAGGAAGGGGAGTATTTAAATACCCATTTCCAAATATGTAGTATGGCAGGTATGTTGCAGCACACACTTCCATCTTAAATAATTTGGGATGGTACATTCCACAGCTCTTTCCTAGTGGCGCACCTGCCATCCCACTGAAATAAGACGTCGAAAATAGGGAGCATGATGCATGTCCATTCTTGCCTTCATACAGAGTCAGAACAAACCAAATAAGTGTACATTAACCCAGGAGCTGGGAACTGCCTCAGCATTCTGCAAGTTAGACAGCATAATATATTGAACCTATACTGACACATTGACTGAGAGCTCAGTCACCAAACTGTTAAAATCTGCAGTGAACATGACCACTGAAAGTACATCACATTGTTCTGGGTGAGAAAGGAGACCTAGAAATGCATCTTATTTTAGGATCCTGATCTGCTTGGATTGTTTGAAGCTGCTATCAAGCCTGAATACAAAATTAATGAAAAATGGGAGTTTGAGTTGATACTGATGTGATAATCAGTGCAGATTCATCCACAAGACGCTCATCTTCTCCACATTCAGAACTTCTGCAAAAGGATTAACTAGCAAAGCCGTACCCACTGATGTTACACATGAGTATAACAATGAGTAATGTTTACAAGTTACAAGCCCTACATGCATACATACAGTTGACAAAGCACCTGTGTTTCAGCCTCACTTCCCATGGCATGCTCTCTTTTTAACTGTTCTCATTCCAAACACAAGTATTCAGAGCAATAGGAAATCTTTTATGTTTGGAAAGGTCTCTTATGCTGTCACACTACTTACTAAACTGCATATCCCAGATTACAGCATTGTCTTCTTTTTGCAGTTGGATTTCTCAGTGCTAAGTCATAGTAAACCAAGGTAAAGTTTTACATAGGAAGTTTCTGAAGTGATTTTGCTGTGTTTCATTTTTGTGGTTGCCTATCTAAAACATCTTAAATCAGTTAAAATTTCTTCAAACATTTCAAGTTAGGCATAAATCTTGTGACATCCAGAATCCTTCTCAAGTACATCACACTGTGCATCCACCTATTTCAGATATCTAAATTCCATCTTGGATGAAGCAAGAAAGTTGGAATTTTTAAAAGTAATGTTCACAATGACCAAAGAAGCCAAACAGTCAGTCATAGAAAGCAACCTGCAATAACAGATGGATAGAAAACCTCCAGCCACTTATGTGACTCTGGCTAGACATCCTAAACACACATTTGGCTGGCAGTCTGGAAAATGGTAGGTTTGAATGCCAATATTCGCACTTGACACTACACTATATGCATATATGCTTTAACATGATACTTTGCTTGAGTCAGGATTCTACATCCGTAACAATACCAATGCTTAAACACAGAGGTCCTGGCAGTTGTTTAAGAAATGGAAACTGAGCTACTGATGTGCTATTGGGGTTTTATGGAACTGGCTACATTATGTACAAATATTCCCATTGAAAACATTGTTTAGTGAATGAGAGATTATCCAGATATACAAACCATCCTTTTTTTTTTGATTTGATTATCACACATGTGGCTGTTGATGATGTTTATGATGAAATAAAGACTTGCTCTCAGCACAGAGTAACAGAAAAAGCTCAAATATTGAAAATATCTTTTATTATTCGTGTAAAATCAATTTTATCATGATTTTCACAGCTACTTTTTACAGGAAACCAAAGCCCTCAATTTATTTTCCTTTTTTCTTCTTGTGAAAAGCTTTTCCCATTACATGCTTATTGTTTTAGAAAATCTGGATTCTTTTTTAAATTACTTTTCTGGAAAAAAAAATAGAGGAATTTAGCAGAAACAAAAATTCTTATTGATAAACATAGGCTATGCTAGGTTTACAAATATTTTGATAGGAAACTGTTGGGGAAACTGATATCAGAAACAATGATGTGAAAGGGTGTTTAGCCACAGTTTTGAAGATGGCTCTTAACAAGAGCAGTTTTCTAAGTCTTCGTTAGAAAGAGGGTGAATTCTTTCCTCTAACTAGACAGTGCCATGACCTGTTGAGCTGATTGCAGCACCTGTCACATAAATTTATGTAACAGAGAATTGGCCTCTGTATTAGACTGTATTAGCAAATACATTTTGAGTACAGAGCCCTGATACTTCACTCACACCTTGGACATTGCATAGCTTTTCATCCTCCCTCCTGCTCCATGCCACTATCTGCCAGAGACAAGGGATGGTGTGTTTCAGTGATCTACTGACTACTTGTGCTTTTCTGATGGGCTATACACTTCAGAAAAGGCTGTGGCTCTGCACTGCATGTCTGCAAGAAAAAAACAAACATCCTAATTACATGGAAGTGTGAGGTGGGAGTTGCTAATCTGCCTCTTGATGTGTGTGACTTGATACGTATGCTAATACTCTCTATGGAGGTGAAACAGGGTAAATCAATTGCACTGGAGCCTGATTACAGCAACTAATGGCCTACTTGAGGTAGCTCTATTTTTCCTAATCTACTGATGACTGCAGTGAAGATGCAGTAGGACAGGATCCAGCAAATAATCTGAAGAAGAAAAAGAAAAAGAAGAAAAAGAAAAAGAAAAAGAAAAAGAAAAAGAAAAAGAAAAAGAAAAAGAAAAAGAAAAAGAAAAAGAAAAAGAAAAAGAAAAAGAAAAAGAAAAAGAAAAGGAAAAAGAAAAGGAAAAAGAAAAGGAAAAAGAAAAAGAAAAAGAAAAAGAAAAAGAAAAAGAAAAAGAAAAAGAAAAAGAAAAAGAAAAAGAAAAAGAAAAAGAAAAAGAAAAAGAAAAAGAAAAAGAAAAAGAAAAGGAAAAAGAAAAGGAAAAAGAAAAGGAAAAAGAAAAAGAAAAAGAAAAAGAAAAAGAAAAAGAAAAAGAAAAAGAAAAAGAAAAAGAAAAAGAAAAAGAAAAAGAAAAGGAAAAGGAAAAAGAAAAAGAAAAAGAAAAAGAAAAAGAAAAAGAAAAAGAAAAAGAAAAAGAAAAAGAAAAACATGTTTTTATTCATTACACTCCAGCTATTCAGCATTGACCTTTGCTGGGTGTAGTGCCTCCTTCAAATCTAACACTGCTCAGGCTGTGGTAGATTTCAGGCTGGCCTAAAACCCATCAGGAATGGTTCCCTTCTGATCCCACAAGCAGCTCCACCAGTAGATGTGGCAGGGGGATGACCATCTCCACCAGAGGAGTGTTGAGCAGCTGTGCTGCCTGCAGCCCACAGAACCTCTCCCCTTTGCATCAAACTCAGCAAAGGATGTTTCCACGGGTAGGAATGGTGCTTGTGCTGAAAACTAAACCACCTCCAACTCACCGCTACCCAGCTAGTAAGATGAAAGCTAGCTGGAACACTTCAACATGATCTGCATGTTCTACTCTTAAATGTAAACACTGATTTTGTCTTTCCTATACCTAATTTTTGCCATCACATAATTTACTTACTTCACTTCAGTGCTGAATCTGTGTTGTTCCCTTTGCTTTCCTGCAAGCAACATGAAATTGAAAAAAAGCAAGATTGTGATTTTTGCCAATTGATTCTCTTCTCTCAGAACAAGGAAACCCCTGCAAGAGAGTCCATGCTTCTGGAAATGAAAATATGCTTACTGAATCAGGAATATAGGCAAAAAAAAAAAGGCTGTCTTATTTTTACATGAGTGTTCCCACTGCCCCATGACTCTGTGCCAAACTGAGCCTCTTTCTCCCTAAAACCAAATTAAAGTATCCACACTGGATGGCATGATTTCTTGGTGGTTTTTATATTCAGCCACAAGAAAATTAAGTTACATGCATTTCAGTCAGAAAGTCTTGTTTCAGGTTCAACAAAACTGGGAAGTGATTAATCCTCTTCTAAAATATTCCAGATGAGAGCTGACACTTAAAAAACAAACAAAAACAACAACAACAACAACAACAACAACAAAAACAAACCACCAACCCAACAACAATAACTAAAAACCCTCAAATGGTTACTCTCCAGCAAGGCAGTTCTTTGTATAACTGAATTAAACTGCACATGGGACAGTACCTAAAGCAGACAGTTTTTTCAGCACTGATAGTGAAGTTATTTAATTTAAATAAGAATAAAGGAGAAAGTTTAAACTTATCTGTATCCCAAAGACACGGCAGAAACAGACACACATCCTAATTTTACTGACCTTTGCTGTTGCACAAAACCCACTGGCAGGCCCATTCACAGAGGCCAAGGCTATGCACAGTAACCCTGAGGAACACAGGCCATCAATCTAGAGAATCCTCTTCTTGAGCGCTATATAATACAAGGTTTTGAAGCACTCTTGCCTGTACATTCCTACCTCTGGGTTCTACATGCAGTGTGAAAAGAACATACGCATATCCACCACATTCTTCGCAAACAATGAAGTAAATAGTGCATGTCAACAGGGTAGTAGTAGGGAGGATCATGGCTACACAGACTTCTCAGTATGCCTGCCTGTGGCTATCTTGCCACCAGCCCACATTCCTGAGCTTCTTCTGTCGCACAACACTGGGGATATATTTGCAGCTCATAAGGCTATACTTCTGATCCTGACATCTAGCTTGCTATAGCTGTACAACGCTGCATTGTGCCATGTAGACATAACTAACTTTTCTTGTAACACAACCTCAGTCCTAGATGGAGTTGTGGTTTCATTAGCTATGCTGTTGCAACAATCTAATTATGAGGAAAGAACTTAACAGGCCTCCAAAACTACAAAGACTGAAATGCCCCTCACATGTAATACTTGTTCTCAGTCCACTACTGTTGCCTCAGTGCTGTGTGTTAGTATGTTTTCATGCATGCTCCGGACACTTCTGGACAGTAAGAACGTTCAGCCAGGTCAGTCAGACAAAGTAGAATTAGAAAACATTATCACCAAAACATAGATCACCATCTGTATGCTGAAAATATTCTTCACCTTTCCAAAGGTCTCATAGGTCTCATATACACATTCCACAGGAAAGAAGAGATCTTGAAAAAAGATCTTACTTAAAGAAATTCTCAGCAACTACATTTATATATGTGTATAGACCATACTATTTTATAATCTGGATCTGTTAAAAATGCATAATTGAAATAAACCTCTCTTTTTTTTTTTTTTTTTTTTTTTTTTTTTTTTTTTTTTCCTAAAGGCAGTAAGAAAGAAAGAAAACACTAACAGTTTGCATTCAAAGCTTTGATATTTGCTTGGCATTCTGCCGATCTTAATGATAGGTCTACAAAGAAACACAGTTACTGTCTTATGTGGGAAAGCATATTTGTGGTTGAGAAAGTGCTGCAAAATTGCAAAGAGAGCTTTGATAATTTTAAACCTCAACATTTTCACCCCAGTTTTTACAGCCAATTCATCTAGTCAAAAGTCATGATTTCTGCTTCTTATTTTTCATTTCATATCCTCTTATTTAATGTTTTAGTTCTGGGCTGAATATTAATTTGTCTGATGAAAGGTACCATGGCACAAGTAAGGCTGTATTGCTATGTGAAGTTCAATTACTTCCGTTCATTCCTTGAAAGGGTTCTTGAATCAAAACACTGGCTAGGTTATATTGCATCACTTTTATATTCCTAGCTTTCTTCTAACCCAGTCAGGCCTCCCTCACTATGTAGGTGTCTTTATCAGAGGCACACTTTCTAACAAGTTAGTTTCTCAGCATCAAATTTCTCTTGGGGTTCAGAATTCTGCAGTTTAAGAAACCTCCTGCTTAGCAACTCACACAGATGTTCCTACACTGAACAGTCTTTCAAGTTCCCCAAGCTGAACTCTCACTTCTGGCACTGCAAACAAACTATTTGCTACCATGGGAAAAAAAAAATGTTTTTTGTCTGGTCTATACCTTCTTCTTCATTTAGAGCCTTCTTTGTATCTATCCAAATGCAGGTGTGCTGTCCAGCTAAAGTTCAGACATGTCCTGCTCTATTCGGTTTCATTCCATTTCACCGTGGATGATTTCTTCATGGGAGCTAAAGAAAAGGCAGAGTTTCCAGCTCTTAAGTCTTGGGAAGTAAGACCCCAAATGATTTTGTACCTGATTCAATCCCACTGAAGTCCCTGGGAATTGTTCATCTTGATTTCTGTAGGTTTTCCAGAGTTCTCAATCTACTTTTAAAGAAAACAGATTGGGAATTGTATACCCCTTCATTGCTTCATCATTTGAGGCTTACTTATAGAAAAGACAGTAAGGTTAAACTCTTCAATCATAACACCCCCTGTAAGATGGAGAGCTGAGAGCTGATCATGAGTTTCTTGATTGTTGTATTTCTAATATCAATGCATGGTGTTACTGTGGTTTTTGTGTTTCCCATCAGAATGCAATTCGATTATAAACACATCATGATGAATTAACTTCCGTTTCCTGGGATTTCCTCAGAACATGTATAATGACAGCTTTTACAACTTCGCTTAACAGACACAGTTTTCTGCTCTCTAACAAAGGCTTTCTCCTGCACTGTGTTAGCTCCTAAATTTAAACAGATATTAAAAAAAAAAAAGAAAGAAAGAAAGAAAAAAAAAAAAAAAAAAAGAAAAAATCGAGGGCTCTATTTTTTTCTCTTAGATTCTGCACAATTATTTTATTCTTTTCAGCTTTTCATCATGGGGAAGACTTTTTTATGAAAGGAACAAACCAAATTCTTCTGCTTCCTTTATTTTGAAACCTTGCTTTTCTGCCCTTCTTTGCATGCCATAAAGTAGTGAGTATCGAAAACTTTAGCCCAGCTTTTCCCTTGCCTTCCCATGTCCCCACCACAAACTGAATATTACCTTACTGGCAGCATGAGCGAATATTATACACATCCTGTCCTTCTTCATTTAAACCCTGGTGACCAGTGGAGCAGGGTTAAAATATCTGTTCCAGGCAGGCCAAGGCAGTATAGCCACAAAAGCACTGCTGAGACATCCTGGGGCAAAGTTTTATTCTCTCTCAGGATCTGCTTAAGATTCTGTATGTGCTGAGCTGAGCCAGACCACATAACTCTGGACAGCTTCCATGCCACGGAGACTTCAAGACTGATTCTCAGAAGACGAGGGTGACTGAGGCAGCCTCTTCTACGCACACAGCATGCACTAGAACCTGGTGAGTTGTTGAGGTAGTTCACTTACAGTCCCTGGAGGATTTGGTCACACTAATAACCTATTTGGAGACTTCAGAAGATATTTCCAATATTCCTCCACATCTTTCTGTAACTGCTTAAGATGCAGTGTTTCCTAAACACTCTAAAAGTGCCCAGCTTGCCACAGCTAGTGGTTAAGTATGGTGCTGAAAACTACCACCTCTCTATATGAGTACAGTAGAGTAAGGCTTTCATTAGCTGTCCAAAGCATTGTTTTTGTTTTTGTTTTATATTTTTTTTTAATATAGGGCTGGGACTGCAAAAAAATGTGGAAGTGGGACCTCTGAAAGAATCCCTCCTTTAGGCACCTGGTTAAGAGGAGGCTGGGGACATATTTAAGTTAAGAGGAGAGTTTTGCAGAGGAAAATAGCTAGATTTTGAAAAATGTGCATGAAGGGGGCTGTGCAGAGAACAGGCTAACAAATGGGGAGGGAGAGAGGTATCTGTTTTTGTTTTTGTTTTTTTCTTTGATGGAAACAGCCATAAAGGCAACCTGGGTATAATGGGAAAAGGTCTTGACACTTACACTACTACATTATCTCCAGAATATTTCTCATTTCCAACATAAAGAGGGAGAATTTTGGTCAGGAAACTAGTGCTGATCCCTGGTATGGGACATGGGAGACAGTAGCTGGCACAAGCCAAACCATCTGTAAGGGAGAAGGAAGAAAAGCAAGAATTTACTTCATCGACTTCAGGGAAAGGAAAACTGCAGCTCTCTTTTTTCTGTTACATGTAGGGAGTGTTAAAAGTTGTTTATGCTTCTTTGTCTTAACCCTATCAAAATTTCTTGTCTCAGTTAAGTTGAAACAGGTGCAAAAGAAATCCAGTTGGAAGAGTCCATCAAAACCCTCCAGTTGTGCACCCTTTTTGCCTATGTTAATGTGAAGGATATAACTCTTGATCTAGCAAGGGGATCTATAAAGCTTAGCAGTGAGTACTGCTGCTGTTAAAATGATTTGACTTCTTTGCGATAAGAGCAGTCAAATCCCCATCTCTTTTCTTTACCATTAGGAGCTGCTTTTAAATATAAAGTACAATCAAGTTCAACTTCGTTTCCTTGAGCAAGAGGAAGTGAGAAGCCAAATGTGACCATTGGTAATCAACAGGCTATATTTCACTTCTATATACCACTACGATTGTTTCCTGGAAAAAATAATTGGAGAGGGAATCCCTGCATAAGCTCTGCACAGCCTTCAAACTAAGGAGCCCACAGACTGTTGGTGGCTCTTCAGGCAATCTGTCATGCCCTTCAGCTGTTATTTGTGATGGATTAAGTTATGAGAAAAATACAACCAGGGTACCCAAATAAGCTCTTTAACCTGGAACTTGGTTGCAAGAAAAAGCCCCACATATTATGCTCCCATATACAAAGTATGCATAGTCTTGCCTTAAGTCTCCACATCTCCTGGAGAGTACATCTAGAGGCTGGGATTGTGATACAATTTTAATACAGAATTTAATACAGAATCACTACAGTATGATCCCCAATGTAATTAGCAGAGCTCAGACTTAGTTGGGATATTATGGCTTAGATTATTCCTATTAGTTTCCAAATGATCTTGGAACGCAAGTATTACATCTGATTTTAATGAAACTTTAGACTCTGTTGTTTTCAGCCAGCTAATGAAATAGTTGAACCTTCCCATGACTTGCTGTAATTATAACAAAGGCTGTGCATTATCATGAACAATGCTAACCTCTTTACAAGATGTAAAATTAATCCTCCAGAACTTGTATACTGATATGTTTGGAAATGTAAACTGAGGAGTGAAAAGAAATCAATGCTACCCTGGTGAAATGTGAACCTACCTGGCACAGAAGCTTTCACACAGTACATTCTGGCAGAGGCTCTTGGTTACATGTAACTTTATGTTAAAAGGAAAAGTCACTTTAAAATCTGTTTTGTTCACGAAAGCCTCAAGCACATACAGAATTTAATCACATTCAGAAGATTATTTTAAAACACTCATGAAAAAACAGAAGTGCGTTATTAAAAAAAAAAAAAAAAAATCAAGGTGGAGATGTCACCAAGGCCTTGAAAGGAATTTCTTGGTTTCAACATGTGAAGAAAGATTGCATTTGTGAGAACTTTCCCCAAGACTCTGGCAAGACACCGTACTTTCAAGACTCATTGGGTGGCTTACTTGCCTGGTGGTCCCAGGACAGTTCTTACTGGACTAATGTTCTTCACACAAAAGCCACGACTGTAATAGGCATTAACTGTAATTGGCATTAACCATTCCCTGCTTTGGCAGCCTCATCTGAAAAAAACAGAAGTTAAATACACAATGTGGGCTGAATTGCCCTTAATGGCCCCTCCACCTCAGGGCTGAGGTCATCAATTGAGGGTAAGGAATTGTATGGCAGTGGAGTCGGGCAGTGAACTGAAATTTCTTCCACTGTCCAGTATCCTGAGAGATTAAAGGGCTAGTGAGCAATAGTCAATGAAGAAACAGAGCACTATCAGATCCTCTTTGGAGAAATGGTGTGTTTTAGTAGCAAGCACCAGGAAAACTGTCTCTGACACTGAGCTGCAAGAAGGTCTTCGTTATCTCTGTGCCTCCTAGGAAACATACACCTGTTTTTAAGTATCATCTCCCTGGCAAAGCATCCACAGCTAGAAAAGGCTGTTTAAATAGTGGTAAATTTTAGTATAAGGTTTCACAAAGTGTATAAATCTTTTTCATCTTTTTAAGTTCTGGGGGCAGGGGAGGAGTGGGAAGCATCATCCCGTGCTAAATTACCCAGTTTACAAACCAACACAAATTTGAATGGGTTCACTCCTCACCTCTTTTTTTTTTTTTTTTTTTTTTCCTAGTGTTCTATTTCATTGCTTGAGGGCAAAGGTATATGTGCAGGATTTTGACACACTTTAGGGACCACCAAGGATCCACACCAAAGGCTGGTAAGCATAGGCACTGATCTATAATAAAATCCTTACTGACAGAAAGAGTCAGGGGCAAATACAACTGAACTAGTTTTGTTCTTGCTAAAGCTTGCATCTATATTGTTTGTGGCTACACCAGTGGCTGATATCCACTCTTTAACAATGGCTTGCTTATAAAGTAAGCAAATTATTACAATGGAAAAGTAACCTAATTTGCCTTAAAGTATTTTAAAACCACAGTGACTTTCCTTTTCCTGGTAGGTAGGGAATAACTACATAGTCCAGAAACACCAAAGAAGGAGTGCAATACCATTCTGTCAAAATGCACTGCCCTCTTAAGTCTGAGGACACTTAACATTAAGGACACCATGAGTGTTTTTCTTTTCAAATTCCCTGACTGACCTTGACTCATCAAAGGGAAACAGAGCTTATTGAACAATCATTTTATTTGCAAAGGGACATAAGTAATATGCTCCATGCTCCCTCCCAACCCCCACAACACTTCTGCTGAAGATTGCTGTGTTTTACTTACTACATGGAGAGCACACTTACGTAGTTATTCCACAGTCCACGGTACATGCATCAAAACTGCTCATATGCAGACAGCAGCGTACAACTGATATTGGGACAGTGCCACAGCTAGCAGGACAATCAAAGCACAGCTTATTTCAATGGAGCTGCAGTTTACAGAAGCTGAGCAGCTGCCCAATTATTTCCAAACATGAAGTGGCAAGTCATCTTGGGAACAAGGTGGGAAAGTGGAACACACATTCTTGTAAGCCCTCTCTACATCCTCATGTATTTGCTCTCCTCCCATTTAACTGTGAAGACAAGTCTCCAGGGTCAGGACCTCAAGGATCACTGCTGCACATGAGTGTCCTCAGGCATATCTCCATGCAAGCACAGCTTCATCAGTAGCCTGTAGGCCTTAAGAAATTCTGACTCTGAGCCTGGATTTTTCAGGTATTCCAATGGGAACAAACAGGCTTTACTCTCAGTTCTCTTTGCACTGAGATAAACAGCTATATAACCAGATTTAGTGGGATTTTAACCAGTCTTATAACTACGTCCTTTCCTTAAACAAACAAACAAACAAACAACACCACACACCTTACTGGATTCAACAACAGCACAGTTAAGAGCTATTCTGTTGAATGAACTGTGAGCATTTGTAAATGCAAGACCCAAATGCTATTATGTACAGAAAGTACAGGTGAATTTCACACAGTCTTGCATCAGAAGTTTCAATATGCGCTTTTGCTCAGTCTGCTTATGGCTTCATATACAAGATCATTCAGTTACTGTCTATAAATGTAGTTTGAACACCATTCTGTCTTGACTGCCATGTATTTTCACACAGACACGCATACATACTAACACCCCACTCAATCTGAATTACTATTTTCAAATGCAAGCAAACCAGCCTTTGCTGCTGTTCATTTGTATGGCTGTGTCACTGAGGATCCCAAAGTATGGGATCACTGTTGTTCTGGGCTTCGCACAGGTATAGAACGGAGTAATAACCTGCTTCAGAGAATTTTGAGGACATAGCTACTCACTTTTTAAACTTCACAAGTTCCCAGAGACACGAGCAACAGAAAGAATTACTGAAAAGCCAGTAAAGGTTACCAGTAAGGTATTTAAGCAAGTCTCCTTAGGCTTCCACAGCTGTAAAACTGTGATTGTTTCTTCAAGTCAGTTAACCAACTCCTCTTTAAATCAAAATCACCAGCACAACACTGTATGCCAAGCTGGATACCCTTTCACTGATGTGATCCCATTCCCACAATGTCACTCTGTCTGGAAACATGAAAAGGAGTCAATTTGGAATATATAATGTCCTGCTAGTACTGAAATCTTTTTAACAAAAGTGTGGAAACTACAAATGTTGTAAAGAGAAAGGAAAAGGGTAGGAGGTAAGACAGAAAGAATTTAGAGGTGAAAACAGCCAGTTATGAAGTAATCCTATACAGGGAGCAGAAAGCAACTTGTAAATACTGTTAATCTATCAGAATTTAGGATTGCCCAAGTCATCAAGCTCAGATTTTCCCTTCCATGGTTTTGAGGACATTATGTTCATGAGAATTTATTTAAAGTCTTCCAATCTTTTCTCTCTTATGCAATATATTCAATCTCTCTCTCTCCACAAATAGATGATGGAAGTATGTTTGTTCAAATTTTCCATATAGTCACGTTTGTGCTGAGGTCTGCTATGGAAGAATGTAAAATTTTCACAGTAGAAGTCTCTCAAACCTTAAAATCCCTAAAGAAAAGGATTCATAACCAGAGGACTTGGGTGCCTTTGATACAGTTATTGTAATGATTCCAGCTACAATACCATTTCAGTTCAGCACTGAACATGTCATTTACTCTTAGGAAGCTCTCTAATGATGTCACTTAAAAGGTTCTAAATCTGCTTCATAATGCACTAATCTACCCACCAAAACAGAAGAGCTCCAACCTTCAACTAAAGTCACATTCCCTCACTCTTGAATTTTATGGAAATAGCCATACAAACCAATGTGGTACATATAAGATGAATAATGGGTGCTATGGAATAACAGCTTCATGCCTATATTAACATAACAAAATACAAATAAACAGCTTCTGACCTGAAGAAAGTACCCTTTCCACATCTGACCTATTTTGTGGTGTGTTATTTTGATAAATAAACTTTAGAAATAAAAACACTGATTTATAATTTAACAATTCTGTGATGATAAAAGAAAATTTATTTAATAAAAGTAGTGGAAAAGGGCAAGCCTCTCACAACATCCTGCAGACACTTCTTTACATGATTATGGACATTTACAGGGTAAGCTTTATGTGGCAGTGATTGTGATTTCCCTTCTGGTTTTCATCACAAAAGGGGCTAGCTCTCTGTTGATGCATAGCTTCAACCATACCAAGCATCATGAATGATACTGGCTGATACTTTCTTTCAGCAATGTAAGCCATCAGTTTCTGCTTTTGACTTCTAGTGCTCATGTGGCTGTGAAGTTCAACTTTAGCAATGGATATTTTCCAATACAAAAGACAAAGGAACAAAATATTGCTATGGGCTTCACTTTTCTCTAGCCAGCAGGTCATTTCAAATGTAATTAAAACTTCTTAATTCAGCTTCTACCATTTTGAAGCATAAACTGAATTATACTTTAAGAAACCTTGCACCAAAAAACTCTCCTGGTGACTTGATGAGTGGAACAGCAGTAGCATTTCTGTGTTAAGAGAGGTTTCCACTTGTATGAAAAGTACTGCTGAGGGCTGCTGGCAATAAACTTGCTCTGTCTGTCTTTCTCAAGAGCCTGACAAGTCTTTGTTCAAAGAAGTTCTTGTTCTTGACTGGTCAGTCCTACTTTATGGTAAGGAGTGACAGAATAGGTGAGATTGGAAGATACCTTTGTATATCACCTAGTACAACATCACTTCTAAAATCAAGACCAACAGAGCAGGTTGCCTAGTTCCTTTTCCACAGGTGGAAATACCACCTCTTCTATCTTTAGGAAACAAGCCACCAGGATTCCAGAACAAAGGAAGAAAGACTTTGGCAGCCTTTCTTTAAGTGTAAGTCCTCTTTATGAAGCTATAAAGAGGAAAAGTTATTGACTATGCTTTTCCATTCACAGTCTGCAGTAGATGAATACTTTGATGTTCGCCCCAAATAAAGAAAGCCACTACTGATAACTGGAACTGTGTAAAAATCAATAAACCTCTTTATGCATAAGATCATGAGACGTACAGGAGTCAAGTAGATAATGCTGAGCACTCAGAGGGCTTTTGATTAGTGTTCTGCTCCCAGTTCATATCAAGTTACTTGAAAACATGTTGCACTGTGAAGTGCTATGAAATCCAATGGATACAACAGTCCTCAGTCCAATTCAGACACACACTAATTCACAGCAGGTCATGAAGTGTTTTTAAAACTACACTGCACCCCTTAAAACATGATGCATGTACCATTTTTTTTAACCATGCTTATTATCAGATTATACAAAATTACATGCGGAGAAAATTACACTTTATTACACTTAGTTAATTCAGCATAAATGATGCAAAACTGCTCAGAAAGATAACTCCTAAACAATGCTACAGTTATAATCCAAAAAAAACCCAATCCAGTCCACCTCAAATAAGTATCAAAATAAACCTGGAATAAAATCTGTTATCATGAATGTCGATGTTTTTTTCATATCCATTTTATTTGTTTATATCTTATTTATTAGGTTGAGTCATTAAAGTGTGAAAGCACCAAAATTTAATGTTATATAAGAGAATCACAACTGACAGGTAACACCATAATGCGGCATCTGCTGATTAGAACTGACTTCTACGTGACTAGGCCATCTACTTTAAAAGAAAAAAGTTTGTAGACAACAGAGCACCATCAACTATAAACACAGAAGTTACCATTACCAAGGCAAGCAGTTCAAGAAACTCATTTGATAATGAATGCATACATTTATAATTGTTGTACTAACCTTTCATCAAACGTTACTTGCTTTCTAAAAACAATTTGTACAGAACCTCTACTCTTCACATTTTCAATAAACTACAGACAGATATCAGCTAAGCTATGTGCTAGGCCAGCAGCCATGGATGGGAGGGACCTCCTTTGGTCCCTTAAGGTAGGCTAACTAGACATTGGCTAGATGGAGATTTTTTTCCTTTAGCTCTTAGGCATTTCCTTGAGTACTATGAAAGCATATCAACCTGTCTTGAAAAAAAGACGTAGTATTATTGAGATAGAGTAGTTAGAGTTTAAGTTAAATTAAGCAGCTTACAAAAATATGCAGTGAAAGTAATGAACTGTAACATGATCATGTTTAGTGAGCTGCAGAGTGCTTCTGTGTGAATTTCTTCTGTTTTTTTTTTTTTTGTGAAAAAGGGTGAGATGTAAAACTACTTCCAACTTCTGCCTAGACTTCCAGTTGTCCTGAAAATGCTTATGCACAGCCTAAAACTGTGGCTTACTGCACTTGTGAAATTATTTGAACTTTGCCTTCTGAGAAATGTAGCTGAGTGACAAGCAGGCAGCTTCCCAAAGAGCCCTCTTTAATCGCAGAAGGTCAAATTAAAAAAAAATATATTTTTATAAAAAGTCCTTCAGTGTCATTTCTTCTGATAGGCGTGTCTAAATTGTGATACCGGTATCACCTTAATGCTGAGAGAAAACAGGAGGCCATAATAATGCAAGCCTGGCAACAGAGCAGATGATGAAATCTTTACCTGTACTATGTGTAACCTTTTAAGATAGATATGCCAGTTGTGAAACAAGAACACACAAGACCAGTTTCCAGGATTCTCTGATTGATTAGCAATTGATCCTAATTGAAATCAAAGCAGAAAATTATTTTTTCTTTACTTTGTAAGTTTTATTTACAGAACGCTGTCCTTTATTATATTGCGCCCCCCTATATTGGGGCGCAATAACCCCAAGCAGAGCTACAGGCTGGGAGAGGAATGGTTGGAAAGCTGCCAGGCAGAGAAGGACCTGGGAGTGATGGTGGACAGTCGGCTGAATATGAGCCAGCAGTGTGCTCAGGTGGCCAAGAAGGCCAACGGCATCCTGGCTTGTATCAGGAACAGTGTGACCAGCAGGGCTAGGGAGGTGATCGTCCCCCTGTACTCAGCTCTGGTGAGGCCGCACCTCGAGTACTGTGTTCAGTTTTGGGCCCCTCGCTACAAGAAGGACATCGAGGTGCTTGAGCGGGTGCAGAGAAGGGCGACGAAGCTGGTGAGGGGCCTGGAGAACAAGTCCTACGAGGAGCGGCTGAGGGAGCTGGGCTTGTTCAGCCTGGAGAAGAGGAGGCTCAGGGGCGACCTTATCGCTCTTTTTAGGTACCTCAAGGGAGGCTGTAGCGAGGTGGGGGTTGGCCTGTTCTCCCACGTGCCTGGTGACAGGACGAGGGGGAATGGGTTTAAGTTGAGCCAGGGGAGTTTTAGGCTGGATGTTAGGAAGAACTTCTTCACTGAAAGGGTTGTGAGGCATTGGAACAGGCTGCCCAGGGAAGTGGTGGAGTCACCATCCTTGGAAGTCTTCAAAAGACGTTTAGATGTAGAGCTTAGGGATATGGTTTAGTGGAGGGCTGTTAGCGTTAGGTTGGAGGTTGGACTCGATGACCTTGAGGTCTCTTCCAACCTAGAAAATTCTGTGATTCTGTGATTATTATACCATCTATTACGTACTAGAAATATTAAAGCACATCTTCTGATATCAAGTGGTTGGCAAATATGAGAAAAGAAAAAATTGTAAAATAAATCAGCCATAAAAGTGTGGAAAAGAATCTCATAGCCTACCTGCACATTTGCTTTATAAATAGATTCTCTCTCTCTCTTTTTTTTTTTTTTTTAAATTGTGAGATTTCCAATGGTAAATGATGGGTAGCCTGATCAGATAATCTCTTGGTGTTTAGCAGATATTTCTATCAGCATATACTTTAAAATGCTCAAGCTAGTCATCAGTTTTAGCCAGGAAATATTAGTGTTGACTGTACTTTTAATAGATAACTTCATCAAATTAAGGGAGTCAGTTGAGAAGCACATTATAACAACTCCAGGGTTCATCATACAAGTTTCTTATGCTAGAGAGCATTTTAATACCTACATTTAATAAATGTTCGCTGTGGCTGGCAAAGAGGGGATATGGATCATAAAGTTAATTTGAGAGTTGGATACAATAAATCAAGATATGCTGGCTTAAGGATCTTAGCTAACTACTTGTTTAAAGCAGTGTGCCCAGAAATAGTTAGGTTCATTTATTGGAAAGTTTGAATACAAAATTTCTGGTGACTGAGGTTTGATCTTGAAATGAAGCTCATATTGTCCCATTGCATAACCTTTCTTCAAGACCGGGGTTTTGAAGCAAAATTTCTAAGGACTGTTACACAGTAGGAATGAAATGACTAGACTAGAAAGAAACAGAGGGAGCTAAATACCAGTCAAGACTTAGCAGATGAAGAATTTTCTCTCTTTTCTTATGGGAAAAAATATAAAATACGGGTGACATGAAGCTACTGTGATGATTTTAAAACAGGCTTTCTCTAAGGAATAATGAAAGCTCTTTCAGAAGAGCAGAGAACACATTTAACAAAGGGAAAAGGACAGAAAAGAAGCTGTTTTGATTGGGATATAGGGATTTAATTTATCCTTTGCAAAAATTTGATCTGCTATTACTATCCTTTGAGCAAGAGAGTTGATTGTACTTTAATATTGACACAGTGTATCTGAATATCATGTGTTTCTGTAATTGATTGCTGACAGTGTATTATTGAACTCTATGGTTGCAGAGTTTCTCTGGATTATTGTTTATAAAAACAGCACAGTGTGAAGGAAAAGATTGAATGACATTTCAACCACAAAGACATCGTATGTTGAAGGCCAAATCATACCAATGCTCATTACTGTGAAGATATTCCTCACCACAGTAAATACAATGCCTAGTGACAAGCAATCACAGGATTAAGTTATGCATAACTAATAGAACGACCAATGATAAAGTGCACTAAAAAGGAGTGCAAAAAAATTATGGAAAAATGTCATGCCATTCGTGAAGTCCCACTCCATGTAACCATGTGGTATTTGGCTACCCATACACTGATCAGTAAGACAGCACTTGGCCTTCCTTCAGGTTGTAAGAAGTACTATGCCTTTATAATCACAAAAGCACTAGTGTTCTTTTTCTTTAGAAAAGCACAAGCAAAACCAACACCCATTTATTGTATATTCTTGTAAAACTCCGTGCTGTTTCCCAGGGCACTACAATAAAGCTCTATTGATAAATCAATTAACAGCATTTTCAGGTCAGATTCAGTAAGTCAATGGGAGTTTTGTCTGTGTAAGAAGTGCAAGATCAAGCTGCTCTTTAACATATCTATGTTAGCATCCCAAATCTTTGAAGATCCAAATCGATACCTGGTTCTGCCACAACAGATAAATCCCAGTTATAACTGGAAAATAAACAAAGCTGAACTCAAAGTAAGAGCTACAACAGCATGCTGACAGTAAGCATAGTGGGTTGCTGTATCCCACAATAACAGAAAACAAACACCCCCATTTTGTATCTGATAATTAAATTAAATGGTCTCAACATATTGTCTGCACAACAAATCCATCCAGGCTTTATCACAACAGAGCTGAATTTACAAAATAGTTCAACACCTCCCTTTAATTTTAATACTCTCAGGTCACACAGATAGAATAAACAAGAAACATTGCTACTCTTCCCACTGTGAGTATGAATTCAAGTCCTCGTGAACACTGGTGAGGTTCACTGGGTGAACAGACTCCACCAAAATGACCAAAACAGCTCAGCCAGGAAGCACTACCAGTGCTGTCAATCGCTTCAAGAAATGTGATTGCCATCTTAACATTTAGCACTTTAGGATTCGGGTCCTGCATTAAATTCAAACTCACCTATGCATACAGACAAAGCTCTGTATCATACCCTATGTGTTGAGGAAAATAACAGCTAAATTATATTAAACTGAACATTCTAAGAAATAAGACACTTTGTGACCGATTCTTCAAGGACCATCCTGTGCCTTTGTACAGTGGTTGTGATATATTAGACGCAAATACATCCAGAGGATGTGACATTACCATCCTCAGTCTCTCTTTATCTCAGATGAAAGCTTCTGGATCTAGCAGTGTGTATTTTAGTCCTTCATGTTGGCCAAGATACAGATCTTCAGACTTGCATGGTATGCAGAAAGGTCATAAAGGTCCTTTCGTGTATGTGTGTTTCTAGCTGTGCAGTTCCAGAACATGGTATAGAGGTTTACCATGGATAACCCCTTGTGAGGATCATGAAGAGCTTGAACAAGGTGGAACATCCAATACTCTTTTTGTTGCCATGTGGTGGTTGTTCACGAAGAACAGTAACAGCTTGTCTCACGATTCAATGATTTTTCAGACTTTTTGTTGTACTTTCTCCATGACTTTGGCCTGGGATTGAGAGACTGGTTATAATATAATGGATAGCACAGTTTTCTGTATTAAAAGTTATATTTTGAAAGGAATCCTCAGGTAATCAAATTTTCCAACAAGGAAAAAACAGATTCCATCTGCCTACTGAAGGCACTGTGTATTTTGCTGTGTATTGGATTTCATGGTGCTTCTAAGAACCATCTGGAGGATTGCCTAATCTAACCTACCTATGTATTTTCTAAGGAGGCCCTCTGGTTTTAGGATTTTCAGTTACTGATACTTCCAGTCCAGTTCAACAACGAATTTTCAGGAAAAGAATTTAGTTCCTAAATCACAGTATTTCTGGGATTAATTCTAAAATATCTCACTTAACTTTTGCCCTAATGGAAACTATTGACATCCTTGACACTATTTCACCAAACGTGATTATGACAAGATTACTATTACACCTATTTATGCCTATTACGGTGAAACCCCACAGTTCTTGCACAAAATCAAAAAAGTAGTAGAGTAGCTAGAAATTGAACAGGCTTCAGATTTTCTCAGTTTATCTTACTGACTAACTCAGGATATGTCTTGCTGTATTTCTTGCACTTGTCACCCTATATACTTTTCTTTTATGATGAAATTATTTACTGGGAAGTACCCAAAGCACTAGTTGTTACATACCAATTCAATATATATATATATATATATATATACACATACACATTGTTTGAGGGGAAAAAACAAATGCCAGGCATTAGTGGTCCAAGCTGAGGGCATAAATGCAAAATCAGGAAATACCCTGAGTAACACACCTCACAGAAATTTTCTCTGAGCTACTCTTTTTGCTTACACCAAATAGACTCCAGCTCATGTTTTGGTTAATTTCAATTACAGCACACTGAAAGCCTCAAACAGGTCCTTACATTAACAGCACAGTATTTTATTATTCACTATCAGGTGGGTGCTCCCAAAAGGGCAAAACAAAGGCTGATTTTATTTTTTTTTTTAATACCTTACTTTTAACTCTACTGCTTTCACATATTAATGCCTCCTTTCTGATAGCACCTTTGAAAGATTTGTAGACTCTTCTCCCCAACACACTTAGTTGTTTCTTAGAAAATTTATTACATAGTTGTTAACTTTCAATATGTTTCTAGTAGTCGGTTGGAACTTAATTATAGCAACTATTGAAATAAATCTCACTCTGTAGATTAAATTAACAGCTACTCTTAAGTAAATAACACTTGAGTATTCTATCCCTTTCTCATTCACTAACAATCTTGCAAAACACACTATTTCCTAGCTGTTTGGTCTTATTATATACTGCTCTAGCATTCATTTATTTTATCAGAACCCTAGAATTGTGCAAGTTGGAGAAGACCTCAAGAGGTATCTAGTCCAACCTCCTGCTCAAAGCAGGCCAAGAAATGATGAAATCAGATTCAGTTGGGGGAGATGTACAACCACCCTCCCCTTTTTCAATCACAAAGCATGGAGCCTTGCTGTGGGTCAGGAATGGGGTGATTAACTGCTGACTGTAGTGAGCATTGTGCCTTTAAGCAGACTGGGTGTTCTAATTCTGACCACCGTGGACTAAGGAAGCTGGTGTTATAGAACGATCATTTGGGGTTAATGTATGATATTTGGAACATCTGAAACCTGTTATTTTTCCTAGCTGAGGTTTATCCTGAAGCTTCATAAACTTTCCATTTTAAATTACAGAGCTTCCTTTTTTAACTATAATAAACTTTTATCTTAAAATGGTGTGTGCCTTTTAATCATTCCCAAGTATTTGCTTTAATTAGGTTTTAAAAACTCTGCAGAAGACAGCACTGTTCTTAATTTTGGCTGTGAGAGTTTGTTCTGCATTCTGCTAGCAGCAGTTCCTAATACCCCTGCTGAACTTCAGCCAAACAGAGCATTTGAGGCAAAGCAAGATGACATGAATTCAAAAAAGACGACTTGGTTTTGTGAAAACATTGGTCCAGTTTCATGGCATTATCCATAATCCATTGATTTAGTAGAATAAAATTGTTTTCATCTTCCTCAACAGACATGCAGCATGTGGTATTCTTGGAGTGTCAGTATTTTCTTGGTTTTCCCATGCATCATTAAAGATTCAAAGTTCAGAAGTCTTGAGCATCTCCAACACAGCAACAAAAACCTTTGGGACCTATCCCTTGGCAAATCAGGAAGAAGAAAAGGAAAAAAAGGGGTTGGTGGATTTATCCTTGGTTATACTGAAAACAAGAAAACTAAGATTCAAACACAGGTTAAAGGCTAAAGTAACAGACAATTGAGGAACCTGAAGTTGACAGCAAGCACTATCCCAAGTTAAAATCCAATGTGCCTTTTTTCTTTGGCATTTCAAATCAAGGTAGTTAACGTAGCTTAACCAGTCTGAGCTAACGCACACTACAGCAGTTTTTGCCAGAGCAGAAGGATTTTTCATCTGAGCAATCCAAATAGTTTTGGCCCTTTTCTGGTGTGGCATCATACAAATAAGAACTGAGATGGAAGAAAAACTATGGGTGGAGCTAAAATTTGAACACTTCCTTCCTTACTGCACCTTTATGTCACAACAACTGTGCTCTAGCAAGAGGTTTTCCCATACTGGACTAACTGGCAACAGACAGAGGTATTGAGATTGACATGAAGAGGTGAAAGATTAATGTGCTCTTGTTTATTCTGAGGAGACATTCTAGCAAGGAAAAACTGCTACTGCTTTTTATTTAAGACTCCCTTCCATGGCCAAGGTCACTGGAAAGCATTAAGTCCTGCACAGCTATTTTGTACTCCAGCTGTACAAGTAGAAAAAGCTACAGAGATCTTCCAACAAGAAAAGAGGAAAAGATTTTTCTCCAGTTCCTTTTGGGAATGTTATAGAAAATGATGGCAACAGAGTAAGGCCTGTTGGTTCTTGCCTTTCTCCCTCTGAAACTTCATAGGCTTCAAAAACAGATCGGGGACAGGGGTTATCAGTGCTCACACACATGGAGGAGTGAGTAGTTGCTTTGGTTGGGTTATAGTCCTTGGCACTCAAGAAGAGAACATGGAAACCAAAAAACCTTAATTTATGGATCAACTTAACATAAGGGTCACAGAGCAATTGTGTTTCCCTTGCAATAAGCTAAAAAAATAAAGATGCTTACAATATAGCTTCTTGCATTTTAGATTGCCCTATATTCAACAGCATGTAGGTATTCTGCATTAGGCTTTTTTTCAGTTAGTATTTGTTCCTGTTTGTGCTCTTAGATGTCAGTTCTGCACAAGAATAATGATGCTAATAAACCTTAGAGACGTAGAGTTGCACAGTAACATTTAAGAATTCTGGAAAAGGGAATCATTATTAATTAATCTGTCCTCTAGTCCTAATTTAATCTTAGAACAATAGACTCTGGTTTCCTACCTAAAAAGAGCTAACATAGTCCTTACATGATCTGACTTAAAGTAGACTTGTAACTGAAGGGTAAAAAACATCCAAGTAAATTACACATTCTGAAAATGCCAACCTTTATTTATTTATTTTTATTTTGCTTAGCTGGTGACATCAGGACTGAGCATGCTCTCACTTCCACTACTGCAAAGCCCCAGTTTGCACTAGCCTAAGATACACTGAAAGAAACACTGAATTTTAAACAAACTACTATCCTTCGCATGTCAGTGTGGAACTACAGACATACTATGTAATTAGGTATCTTGCTAATATGAGACCTAAAATAAAGCTGCATACTGCTGAAGTCATTGTAGAGTTTTAAACAGATGAGCTGTAAAGTCAAGCCTGGTTACCTTTTCTATTATGCAAATATATGTTTCTCTACCAGTGTAGTAGAGACCTGATGTCATTCTGATAATGCTATTTGTAACGGGTTCTTGACAAATGGGTGCAGTACCTCACTTTTCTTAACACAGAAAATACAGATTAGTAAGAGTTTTGGCTGTGACCAGTACCTCCTAACTAAATTAATTCATGTCAACTGTGCAAAGCTTGAGAAAATCACTGAAAGAATATTACCATCATATTTTCTTTTGTGGTCTTTTTTTTCTTCTCAAAACTTAGGACAGCCCTGAGTTGCACAACAGAAAGAAAACAAAGAGAAGATGCTGACAACAGAGTAGAAAGAGGATGAGAGAAGAGTACGTTATTTTTGTTCTATTTCTCTGAGCATTTTCAATGTAAGATTCTCAGCTGCAGAAATTAATTTGTTTTTTTCCACCTTATTATCTAAATAAATTTGGATCAACCTTCAAAATACTCTTTCAGGTCTTTCTTTTCTACCAATCTTTCCTGTCAAGAAAATGAAACCAGAGTCAGGTATGTACTACAAAAAGAATTCACAATTTTTTGCATTAAAAGCGTGATGGTTTAGTGGCGTTACAACCTCTTTCTCCTTGCAAACATTTGTAACACTAAAACTATGTTCACAAGAACATTTACAGAAAGGAGCAGGACTGGGAATGCTCAAGTTGTAGAAGTGCCATCAGTTCAGCAGGTACACAGGAAAAAAGGAACCACGCTACATGACTTAAGTGATGAGGTACAGCATAAACTATTTTTAGCAGCTGTCTTCACAAAGAATTCACAAGTGATTCACAGGCCAAAACAACTGAAAAAAAAAAAAAAAATCAATTGTCAAAGAAGTTCAAGTGACTGACTTTGTAAAACCTGCTCTCATAAACTTCATGGTTGAAGCCACTGCTTGAAGCTATTGACTGCTGTAGCCATTTGTGCAGCTACAACTGAAGCTTGAAAATAAAGGGGTGAAATGTCATTTTCAGAGTCCTTTGGCTGGATGCTGAACAACTCGAAATTATCATAGCCCCAGTAACTTTAGGGAACTCACAAACTCATCTTGGCTTTCATAGAACCAGGTGATTCAGACCAGCTAACCACCTGGTTGTTGCAGTGGTTAATTTACTGCCAAATTTTGTTGTGCTTTTATGAATAATATATAAGTACCTTGAGTTGCAAGTAGGCACTATGTGTTACAGTGAAATAAACAGAAATAATAAAAGGAATTTGGCACTTGTTCTTTTAGTACCAGGTACTATATAATTATAAGTCACCGGGAAATTCTAAGAGAAGCAATTTGAAACAAATGTCGCTTATACTGATGTTTAATATTTAGACTGATGGGTCAATAGAAAGAGTTACAGGAGTCATTTATGCTGGCCTAATTGAAGCCTATGAAAAATACATTTATACTCAGTGGTGCTCCCCTTTTTCATCTAATGGGCTTACTGATCTATAGATACACTATTTGATCAGTGCATCTGGCCCCACAGGCTTCACAGTTTGCAAACCACAAGCTACTAATAAGCACCCTGCTGCCTGTTTGTTAAACAGATCAGTGCTGGCAGGCACCCAAAACTCTAGCCTTTGAAACTTGGAGCTTTTTTAACTTGCTCAGCCTATTGTGTGGCAAGAAAGACAATAAACTATGAACCTCATAAATGCTGAGCAATTAAACATAAGTTAGTAATATGGATGTGGTAATAGAGACTGCTTACCTCAACCCAATAGACGTCTTATTTCTTCTTTGTGTCATCCCTACTAGAAGCCAAACAACCGACCATAAGCAGTTTGCATACACACTAATGGTTGAGATTTCCTTGTAAATAAAATGGTGGTGCCTACTAAGGGAAATCCACCATCCAAGTAGCAATATGAACGTGCTTTCATGTTCAGCAACAAAAGCATCCACTCACATCCACAGGCCCCTACTTTTTAGCACAAGGAGACAATTTCTGTAGCAGATGGAAGTTCAGCTCTGTGATCTGAACACCTCTTTACTTCTCTAGAGAAAAAGCAATTTACTTTTGGAAACACATTTTCAGAAGAAAAAGTTTTCCTTTAAAATGCAAGAGCATAACACCAGCTTGGATAACGACCAGTTCCAAGCCTGTATTTTGAAACGAGCTGTATTCTACTTTTGTCTGTAGCATGCTCCTATGTTCTCTAAACCAGGTGACTTTGGCAGCATGTGGAATACAACCAGACTTCAGTACTTAGGTCCCTGGCCTGGGGAAGAACTGTGAAATTCAGGAGTCAGGAACAGCCATGCAAGTTTGGAAAAAAAAAATAAAATACTGTTTCTCTGAGTGCATGTAAAAATATGAATGATCAGAAGAAGGTTGTTTTGGAAGAAGAAAAACTGATGCACAAAAGAGAGGACTTGAACGGCACAATTTTTGCCCTTCATCTGCACAACATCATACATACATGCATCACATAAGACACTTCCAGTAATGTTCACAGCACCTGGATATACCTGATGTCTGTTTGAGATCTAATTAGAGAAAAATCAGATCTAAACTCCAGGGAAAAAAAAGGGGGGAGGGGGAGGTAAGGAAAAAAAGGAGGGTGGGAGAGGCACTTCATGACTAGTCATTGCCCCAGCACACAGGGCTGAACTGTTTAGTTCTATGTGAGTCAAATCTGCCTTAGTCCAAGCCATTGCATAGTCTAGTGAAGAAGTAATGTAAAAAATTATCCATAGATACCTCAGGAACTGTAAGGCTGCTTTGAGAAAAGCACTCATGGGAAAGGTTAACTCATCCTTCATACATCCTAAGATTTCAAACTTGGCAATAATTGTATCCCATAAAGTTAATTTAACATATGTATTTTGTAGGAAATACTATATGAGAGAAAAAAGTATGAAAAGTTTCCTAATGTCCTTCTAAATAAAATTCATACTTGCCAAAAAGGAAATGAAAGAATGGAATATACAGGAGGGAAGTCTCCCATACCTAACAGCTCCATTTCTAAGTGGAGAAATGAGTAGTTCTCAGCTGAATATTGGCTCACATGCTTCTCCGTGTATCTAAGAATGTTTGCTGTTCTGGAAATATCTTGGAGGGATAAGAAAGATGTGCTATTTGCTAGCATTACTATTTTAAACAGCACCATATTTACAGATGAACATTCTGCTTTCTCCAGACAGGACTAATACAATGAGCTCTTTGCAAAAAAGTAATTGTTCTTCACTCAGTCTAAGTCTTTTATTGCTGCTGAACAACTGCATTTGCAAAGTACAAAGGCAAACTCAATTCTTAGTCATAGCTACAGGAACTACTAGGTTGATTTTTCTAACTACATCATTAAAATACTTGCAGCATCTGTTTATAAAGCGTGGCTAAGGAAGAGACAGCTACCACAAGAGACATTTAATAAAAATATTTGTTCTGCCATGTGTTTTTATGTCTTTGCATATGGCATACATGGCTAACTGTACATAGTAAACCTGTCATTCTAGGATGAGTGGCCATTTTGTTTCAATAATGTCACTCTCTGGGGAAGTAAGGGGCACAAACATTAGGTCACAGGTATTTTCTGCTGACATAAACTGAAAATCCCACTAGATGACAAGTTAAAATGAGTTGATCATTTATATATCATCACTAAAGTACGTATCATCTGGAGAGCTCTTGGACTGGAAGGATGATCATGTCTGTGTGCCTTGGCAGAATAGCAGCTTATCACATAACAGCTTCACAGAGATAATTTATTTCACCATTTTGTTTCAAATGCTAACCCAGAGAGGCCCCTGCAGGGATGGGGAGGGTGGTGCACATCCAGGATCACTCCATTTCCAGTGTCTCAGTTTGCAAAGCCAACAGTGCCATTTATGGAGATTTTAGAGTTATATGCAAAGAACTGGACAGAAGCTATCCAACAATTGCAGTTAGTACTAATCTTGGTTGGATCCAAACCTGAAACATAGAGGGGAAAAACAAACCATTCGGTACTGATCGCCAGAGACCTCATGCCCTTCCAGAAGTATGTGAGATTAGATATTGCTTGATGTTTTCTTTACTGTACTAGCATCCTTGCTGAAGTCTTACTTTTATAAAACTAAATTATCTGTACAGCTTTCATATCTCACAAGAAATGATCTATCCATAATGGTAATTGCTTGAATTTTACAATGCTAGCAGTCCAGACACAAGAGAAAAACAAGTAATCCATTTCCTTATTTGAAAGCCAGAAGCACATAATGTTTATTAATAAAGAGCATGGTTTACATAGATTTTACTATTATTGACCATAAAATTATATATACTATAAGCAAGGGTGAAATTTCTAACTAATTAGCCAGTGAAGATCATATTTAATGGAACATATAAACTTAGGTTCTTTATAAACCTTTAGGGTCTTGTTCATTAAGTCCATACATATGCAGCCTTTCTGCTGAAACAGGATTTTGACACATAATGCAAGGTTAAATAACCCACCTTGAGATTCACAAAATAGAACAGCTTACATATTCCAGTTCTTCTAGCTTGTAAGAAAGGAATTAAGTGAAATATGATGCACCTTCCTCAGCCAGAGAACTCTAAAACACATCCAGGAAAAAATCTGTAATTACTCAAACACTTCAAAACGAAGCCAGCAGGAGAACAATAATGTTTGCAATGTACGTTTTTATCTCCCTGTGTCCTGATTTAGAATATAGCTAGATAACTCTTCTAACTAAAGCTCCCACACTTCTTTTTTTCCAGATCACTTATTGCCACTGTACACACTGACAGTCTTGCTATATTGATGATCTAAGGATCTGGATTTTGCTTTGGAGTCCTCTCAGCAAAACACTTCCGCACATATGTAAGTACCATTGACATCAGTGACCACATTTATAAGTGCTTTGTTAAATTAAAATCCTGTTACTCTCTTATTGGCTCATTAAATGGGAACAGAACATTCATGAACATTGCATGGAGCATCACTAGTTGTTGGAAGATAGAGAACGGCTAATCCAGTAGCACTGGACTCCAGTCCTTGTTCAGTCAAAACTTCTAGCGAATTTACTTAAACCTAAAAGTACCACTTAATCACATGAGTGTTTGCCTGCTTTAGTCCAAATCCTACATCTGGTTCAATCCCTGAACCCAAACCAAAATGTCCTTGAGAACTTTCCTACCAACTCAGATCCTCAGGACCAGTATAAGTGTTGCTACCTATACTGAAACCTAGTTTGCCTTAGCTGTAGCCATGACTTCAGTAGCATTTCGGTTGCACAATGTTTAGGATTTGGTCCTTTTTTCAATTTGTTTCCAATTTTATCTTTTAAAAGACCTGCAACTGCAGGGCTATAGGTATCATAATCATAGTTCAGGTGCTGTAACCACTACTCTAAGGAATGTGTTACGATTGCAAGATTACAAAACAAATACCATGTCACAACAGAGACACCGTAATACTCCTATAATTTTAAATTCTGGATTTGCTTTGGTTTAATGTCAGAATACAGATCTAAATTCTGGTTTTAACAAACCTAACAATTGCATTTATGTTACCTTTTGGAATCTCTCCCATCTAGACTGAAATCCTTAAAAATTTTTCACCACTTGTTTAGGTTGATGCTGCCCTCTTCTGAATATCATGGATAATGACATCCACTTCACAGGAATTTCAAGACACTCAAGAGAGGCAATTAGTTTATAGAGCAATTGCCAAATAAGAAAAAAAGAATGTTTTCTCTTTAATCTCACATAGCTCTTCAACTTTGATCTGCTTTTATTAGAAAGAAGTTGAGTAAGATGCAACATTTATTTCAAGGCCATCAAGGACAAATCTTACTCTACTTGTATCATCTCATATTTTGTCATGATGATGTCTTTCTGCCCTCCCCCCCACCCCCTTCTGCAGCACTCATTACCTACTTGTTGCACTTCTAGAGAAGCCTCCTCATGCTTTGTTCTGTGTGGCCCTTCACATACAACAGGAGGTAACTTAAACTATTTCACTGTTCTCTTCCACATCACTTTGTATTCTCTGCTGTAATGTCTATGAGTGTTCAACACTTTATCGTGCTTTTCTGCCCATACACTAATGTTTCCACACTGACTATATGCCTTTTGGGCAGGGACTCTCCTTTTTTTCGATTGTAGTCAGCAGCTAGTACAGTAGAATCTTTGCTAGAGCTTATCTGTTGTCATGATGCAATTATTAAACTTGTCTCAGAAAGAAATTAAGACAATCATCAATTAATATTTTTGACAATTAAATCACTATGGGCACATTAGTGAATCTTGTGCTGTGGATTATGAGCCCACCTGGGTAGGCTTATTGATTCCACATGTGACTAATTTACATCCATCTCCACTAGAATTTGCAATCTGGTACTAAATATGTTCAAATATTTGATAAATGCAAATTGCTAATGAATATGTGAAATAAAAGAGTGAAAAAGGAAGAAGCAGGGGACCGTAGCATTCCCTTATTACAAATAAAAAAAAATTGTAAGGCAGTTTGATGGAAATGCACTCTTATTCTGTTATTTGAGGGACCTACAGCAGAAGAATGAATCTAGTTTCTGGTTGGAAATGCTAACTTTTGAAACAACCAGAACTTGAGTTTCTCTTTCACTTAGGGGAAGAAATCAAACTGTAGCAGTCTAACCATAAGCCTGAATCCAGATTTGAGTCTCCCACTCTCAAAAACAGTGGAGACTTCCTCTGAGCCCCCATACTTGACTTCTATTCCTTTTTTAGTGGTCTTGCTGACTGTTCAAAGCAGATCACTACATTTTTAGAAGTCTAAAAATGTCTGCATATTTCTTCACTAAGATGGCATTATGTGAAGGTTTGATTTCTTGATGTATTTAACTTCCAGATGAGAACAGTACAAAAAGTCATTTTTAGTTCTCATGGTGGTGTATGAACTTTTCTTCTGGTTTTGGTTCACATCTATGTTCACACCCTCCATGGTTTGCTTTGAATTTCACATTCAGATAAACTGATAATCTGACAAAAGCACCAAGTGGTTTTTGTTTGTTTGTTTGTTTGTTTTATGTCCTGGGCCTTATTAGCATGGAAGCTATTCATAAAGCACACAAAGGTTTTCTTCTTGGTAGGCTCAACCTCACCAGTCCCACGCAATCCTGATGCTTACTAATATCTTTGGAGCAAACAGTTCCTTGAAAGAGCAGGCCTCTAGACTGACAGAATTAGAAGATTATTAGAAGATTATATTTTTAGAACATCAAAATTACAGTTAAGTGCAGTTCAAATGATCAAATGCCTACCCAGACCAGTCAGAACTTATACCTACATCAAGACCAGTTAATTCAAACTACTACTGATAATCAAAGAAAAACAACAAAAACAACAACAACAAAAACAATGTAAAGCTATGAAACTTGTTGTTTAAATAAGCTAATTACACTCAAAAGCAAATAAACTGCTGTGCCAACAAGATACTAATAATTCTACTACACAGCCAAGATTATCTTTGAAGTTGAGCATCATGGGCAGTACTGAACTTTGAGGTTATTTGGAACAAATATTTTTTTAGACCAATATGGAGACCCAAATATTACCACCACAGTCCCTCAAAGGACACTCCTCTGTGTGCATCTGAAACGGGGCTGGAAGAGTTGGGTAAGCAAATGCTCCAGATGTGGTTTCATTGTTAAGGAATCCAACTGCAGAGCAAGCAGGGCAGCTTTAGTGGTCCATCTGGCACTGGATTCCCCAGCATCTTCTGGCACCACCATGCAAAGTTAAAGTTGAGGCAAGCAGTCAGTTGAAGTAGACAAAGGAAATACTTAAATTACCTCAGAACTTATCCTGCCTGTTGAAAAGCAAATTGCTGCAGTGGCTAGCCCTTAGCACTCCAGTGAACACAAATGGTTCCTCGGGGTGTTATCATATTTTTCATCTAGACAACTAAAGCCAACATTTTCAAGTGTGAAATTAGCTAACTAAACATCTGCTTAAGCATCCAAAGAAGTAAGCCTAGTTTGAGAATTGTTGTCATGCTAACTCACAAAGCCAATTGAAGTCACCAGAAGCTCAGTACTTCCAGCAACCAAGTTTCAGAGACTAGAGACTTGTTTTTTTCCTCTTCCAAGAATATTTTGAGAGCTGTAAATACCTCATTGTGTTTAAAAAGATTTGGGATTATTTTTAGGTGAAGGGATATTCCAAAGGACTTCCCTATGTCACAAAGAAGTGAAAACACAATAAGCCCAAGGAGAAGACATGTAAACCTTTCCAAATCATGACGATTAGATGAGAAACAGGATGGAAATGTTCTTGCTGCTAAGAAACAAAAACCTTGGGCTTGGGACAACTGAAATTCTCAGCAGGACACCAAATTCTGCTTCTCTCCTCTGCACACCAACATTTTAGCAAGTCATTTAGTCTCTGTCTCACTTTTCTACCTGTAAACAAGCAAATCTTTTTTCTGGGGTCTGGTGTGAATTAATAGTGCATGCACAGCTCAAGGAAGACATAAAGCACCAGGGAATACTTAATTGCCTACACCTAAAATTAAAAGACCATGAATCAGGCCACCCAAATCAAGATATTCATAAAAACAACAATTCTGGCTTTCTTTTTACTGATCTCTTCTTTTGAGTGTTCTGTATGCCCTTAAGATTAGTTTTGTTTACCTTGAGAACTAGACTCTTCTTTCAAAGACAAATAAGACTCTCTTACAGGTCTATGGGTAAAGATAAAAGGGAAAAGCCCTGTTAGAAAACAAAAAAAAAAAAAAACAGATGCTCTTATCTTACTAGTATAAAATATCATCACATTGAATGTTTTAATGGCCCCTCTTTGACCCACACCACACAATCAATTCTTGAACAGTCAAATAGGCCAGCACTTCTATTCTGCATTATTTTTAAAATGAAACATCACTTCTAGTTTTGTTTTACTTTTCTAATTAAATATTATTTTAATATGAGGCATTATCTGCTTCCTTCAACATATAAATTCATCATTATATACATATATATATATAGTGCTAATTCAAATTTCAAATGAAATATAGATATATATATAGTGCTAATTCAAAGCCCATTCCAGTGCTAACAGGCATTAAAACCAAACCTTGCTGAGATGCTTGTGGTGGGTTTATTACACTGAGTAAAAAAAATGAAAATAAAGGAGGAATTATCACAATCGCTTTGATGCTAACAACAGAATTGTCCATATGCAAATAGTTAACCATCTGCGGTCAGAAAAACTTTAAGATCCTATTCATTGAAATAACATAAAAAGAGACTAGTTAGCAAAAAAAGATGGGGTAGAGATCTGAAAGATAAGATGTTTATTCAGCTATGTGATACGAAAAATAAATGAGGGTAACAGTGTTTTCTGCACTTCTATATATCCATGGAGTTAAACGTGGGACCACACAGATTGCCATAATAAAAGCCACCTGATACCTGGCCTAAGGCACCAAAATTAATATTTTAAATATCCTTGCCCAATCAGTAATTTTCTAATAAAGACAGTACACCACTGGAAGTCAAACAGGCTGACCCATTAGGCTGAATATGTGTATGGCACATATTTTGTGCTATTTTGCTATTTTGTTATTTGCGCTATTTTGCACATTCTGGTATAGCTTGTCTTTACAAAGAAGCCAGACTCAGGACAGGATCCCTGTTTATTTCTTTTACGCCGCCTGTTAACAGTCTCAGTAGGACTGAGAGAGATCATTGTTAAAATTCAAGACTGTTTTGCAAGCCATCTACAGTATTTAATGCCCAGTTTCTATTCATTTCAGTGAGACTTGAGTGGCCAAATACCACTTTAAGTAGCATTGCAAACCTCAGCCCCTGTCTCTAGCCTCATTTTGGGCTCATCTGAGACTTCCATTGTCTCCAAAGGGAGCTTGACTGGGATTTATGATTAATCCTACTATATGGGTAAAATTACACTGACAATATCTCAGCAATTCCCCATAGTTGCTCAAGTCTGTCAAATCATCTCTTTAATCTGATGGTAAATTATTTAACCATCACACCAGAATCAGCATATCATAGGGGCTTCAAAAACTTATATTTATGTTCTGAATATGTCCATGGCAGCTGTAAGAGTGTGAATAATGATTTCCATGGAGACCTTCATTGCATTCCTGTACTAAGCAAAGACTGGAAGAACTCAGACTGCGTGATTTACAGATCTCTCAGCCTTAAGAGCTATCACAATCATCAGGTGAATTGCTTCACCAGGGAAAAACATGATCTTAAAAGTACCTTAACCTTAAAAGTAAAGAACTACACTAACCATGTCAAAAGAAGCTAGGGCTGAGTAACCACATTGGTACACTACTGTCCTGGTTTCAGTTAGAACAGAATTAATTTTCTTCCTAGTAGCTGGTGGAATGCTGTTTTTTGGCTTAGGATGAGAAGAGTGCTGATAACACCCCGATGTTTTAATTGTTGCAGAGCAGTGCTTATACCAAGCCAAGGACACCTCAGACTTTTGCTCTGTCCTGCCAACAGGCAGGCTGGGGGTGCAGTAAGAGCTGGGAGGGGACAGACCCAGGACAGGTGACCCGAACTAGCCAAAGGGGTATTCCATACCATCTGACGTCATGCTAAACAATATATAGGGGTGGCTAGCCGGGGGGAGGGGGCCGGACTGCTCGGGGTTAAGCTGGGCATCGGTCAGCGGGTGGTGAGCAATTGCATTGTGCATCACTTGTTTGTACATATTATTATTAGTAGTACTATTATCATCATTGTATTATTATTATTATTATTATTATTTTCCTGTCTTATTAAACTGTCTTTATCTCAACTCACGGGCTTCACTTTCCATTTCTCTCCCCCATCCCAGAGAGGGAGGGGGGAGGGTGAGTGAACGGCTGTGTGGTGTTTAGCTGCCAGCCGGGTTAAACCACGACAACTACAGCAACAATGATTTTCCCTTAAGAGCAATATTGGTCAGTGTTTTCAAAGCATGTATTCGTCCAACTTATTCCTGTATCATAAAAAAAATTACTTTAACGTTATTTTTTATTTATTACATGAAAACCCAATACATTTTGTCCAAAAATGTTCTTTCACAGAATCACAGAATTTCTAGGTTGGAAGAGACCTCAAGATCATCGAGTCCAACCTCTGACCTAACACTAACAGTCCCCACTAAACCATATCCCTAAGCTCTACATCTAAACGTCTTTTAAAGACTTCCAGGGATGGTGACTCCACCACTTCCCTGGGCAGCCTGTTCCAATGCCTCACAACCCTTTCAGTAAAGAAGTTCTTCCTAACATCCAACCTAAAACTCCCCTGGCACAACTTTAGCCCATTCCTCCTCATCCTGTCACCAGGCACGTGGGAGAACAGGCCAACCCCCACCTCACTACAGCCTCCTTTAAGGTACCTGTAGAGAGCAATAAGGTCAGCCCTGAGCCTCCTTTTCTCTAGGCTGAACAACCCCAGCTCCCTCAGCCGCTCCTCGTAGGACTTGTTCTCCAGGCCCCTCACCAGCTTCGTCGCCCTTCTCTTGAGTCGCTCAAGCACCTCGATGTCCTTCTTGTAGCGAGGGGCCCAAAACTGAACACAGTACTCGAGGTGCGGCCTCACCAGAGTCGAGTACAGGGGGATGATCACCTCCCAAGCCCTGCTGGTCACACTGTTTCTTATACAAGCCAGGATGCTGTTGGCCTTCTTGGCCACCTGAGCACACTGCTGGCTCATATTCAGCCGACTATCCACCATCACTCCCAGGTCCTTCTCTGCCTGGCAGCTCTCCAACCACTCATCTCCCAGCCTGTAGCTCTGCTTGGGGTTATTGCACCCCAGGTGCAGGACCCGGCACTTGGCTTTGTTGAACTTCATACACTTGGCCTCAGCCCATCGGTGCAGCCTATCCAGATCCTCCTGCAGAGCCTTCCTACCCTCAAGCAGATCGACACACGCACCTAACTTGGTGTCGTCTGCAAACTTACTGAGGGTGCACTCAATGCCCTCGTCCAGATCATCGATGAAGATATTAAAGAGGACCGGCCCCAGCACCGAGCCCTGGGGGACGCCACTAGTGACTGGCCTCCAACTGGACTTGATTCCATTCACCACGACTCTTTGGGCCCGGCTATCCAGCCAGTTTCTAACCCTACGAAGCGTGCGCCAGTCCAAGCCAAGAGCAGACAGTTTCTTGAGGAGAATGCTGTGGGAGATGGTGGCAAAAGCCTTGCTGAAGTCAAGGTAGACCACATCCACAGCCTTTCCCTCATCCACCCAGCGCATCACTTTGTCATAGAAGGAGATCAGGTTCGTCAAGCAGGATCTGCCTTTCATAAACCCATGTGGACTGGGCCTGATCGCCTGGTTGCCCTGCAAGTGCTGCGTGATGACTCTCAGGAGGATCTGCTCCATGAGCTTCCCCGGTACTGAGGTCAAATTGACAGGCCTGTAGTTCCCCGGGTCTGCCCTCCGGCCCTTCTTGTAGATGAGCGCCACGTTTGCTAGCCGCCAGTCAACTGGGACCTCCCCCGATAGCCAGGACTGCTGATAAATGATGGACAGTGGCTTGGCCAGCTTCTCTGCCAGTTCCCTCAGTACCCTTGGGTGGATCCCATCCGGCCCCATCGACTTGTGCACATCCAAGTGCCGTAGCAGGTCACCAACCAGTTCTTCATGGATAATGAGGGCCACATCCTGCTCCCCATCCCCTTCCACCAGCTCAGGGTACTGGGTATCCAGAGAACATCCGGTATTGCCACTAAAGACTGAGGCAAAGAAGGCAAAGAATGTATCTTTCACAGCTAATAGAACTGAAAAGTAGTTTTAAAATAAATTTGAAATAAATTTCAAAATAATATTGTAATTAATATATGAGTAATAAGCTTTGAAGTAATAAAAACATGAAAACTGTGCAAAATTTCAGCAAGCATTATCTAGAAGGTGTGAAGTCAGCTTTATACTTAAAATACATACATGTTGACCATTTTGTTTCACTTTTTGGAATATGCTCTGATGAACAGAGAGATCAAGGAAAAAAGTTAGTAATCTTGAGCAGCTTTAGTATTCACTGATTTGATTAATGGTCTGTTTGATGCTTCACAGAAGCTCCCCAATGGAAACAATGCACATTCAACCTACATAACATCACCTGATGGCAGAGGACTTTGCAACAATAACTGGTTTCTGGGAGCTACATGTTGCTCCTTTTTATAGTTGACAGAGGTAGAGGTTAACCAAGCTAACAAAAGTTACAAACACTGACTTCAGGTGAACTAGAGGTGAAGCCATAGCACTATAGAGGACAAAAAAAAAAAAAAAAAAAAAAAAAAAAAAAGACTTGGAACTGGCTGTACCACATAGCCAAGATTTCCTCAAATTTATGCATTAATCTCACAATCATGTTCTTATTGTCATACAGACTTAGATCCAAAAAAGAGCACTGAAAAAAAAATGCATGCTCTCTATTCTTTTCCTCTTCTCATGTGAAATTAACTTTACAAAGTCCCACAAAACAAAAAAAAAAAAAAACAAAAACAAAAACACAAAGGCCCTAAAAGCTAATCCCCATTCCACCAGTGCATATCAGTTCTTTCTACCTCCTCGTTTTATGAAAGTGAACTAGCAATACGAGTCAATAGGAATTTACCAATTCCTTCCACAGAAGCAAAGTTCTGTCTGCAGTCTCCTTATTGCCTGTCAGCTTTTGAAAGAGGTGTCGGTAGGGGCAGGAGGGGAGAGGGGAGGAAAAATAGCAGATCTCTAAACTCAGCTTTAAAAGTGTCCTTTATTTAGGAGTTTTCCTGAGGCTGCTTATATTTCTCACTTGGCTGCTTCATTCTGCCATATTTCCTTCAGAAGGAATCTCTGATTGACTTAATTCCTAGAAATATTTCCTATTTGAAAGCCATATCTTGCAGCTGCAATGAAGTCCTCCAGGGCACTTACTGGAGACCATAATGGCACATTTTGGCAGTCAGCAACAGACTAGCCATCAAGAATATTATTAGCCTTCAACACCCACCCTGTCATCATGACAGGTGTCTCCCACTCATTAGCTTTACCCAGTAACAAGCTGATATTAGCACCTGTTATCACAAGGTGGATTTTAATAGAAATAGGGCCAAGCTGAATGCATCTGTGTAAGTTCAGCTTTGAGGGTTGGTTGAGTCCATCATAAACACATTGAGGTTTTATAAGAAAATCTGTTCGCACAGATACTGAGGGTTTAGTAGTTTTGACATTGGACTTCAGTAAACAAGCTATTAGAATGACCATCGCAAAGCACATTTCATTCTTCATAGACACTGGAGAGTTGATCAGGAAAGCCTTAAAACTGGAGGTAGCTGAGATTCTGAATCTTTAAAATCAGCCATCTCTAACATCCAAGACTTCATATACGTACTTCCAGGTTGAGTTATGTTTTGAAGGAATTTTACTAATTTCTATGCAGTGCTTTTAATGGACTCAGTAATTACACTAGAACTGCCATCATTCTATGATGTCTTAATTAGAAAGGAACATTCCCCCCAGCAGTCTCTTCTGTTACAATATTGGGTAAATGTAATAGTGGTAAAGAATTGTAGGAAGAAGTAAGCTCATCTGAAACTGTGAAACTTCCTCTGTATGAACATTTCTACCTTTCTTTTTACTACTCATATAGAGAAACATCACACCTACACTCACAGTGAGTTTAATGAAGGATTTGTTTTCACTGAATTGATTTAAACACAGGAGACTGCACTACGAATTCTAGAGGGTTGAGCTGATTCATTAATTGAGAAAATTCTCTTGCCTGCAGGAACATTTGTAAAAAAGGAAACTTGAAATCACTATTCATACTTTTTTTTTTTTTTTTTTTTAATAAAAAACGAATGGGACTAAACTCGGTCTTTTGCAGTTTGTCTACCTTGTTCTCGAAGTAATGACACCCTGGCTCCTAAGACATTTGGGAAAAAATCTTCCAGTGAGTACATGGTTGAGGAACACCATCAGAGGCTGACAACCTCTAAAAATCTCTAAAAAACAAACATACAAAAAAAAAAAAAAAAAAAAACAAAAAACAAACAAACACACACACACACACAAAAATAAAATAAAATAAAAAATAAAAAAAAAAAACAAGGTGATCTTTCACTTTAATAGCTTTCCTTCCTACTCAAAATGAATTCTGCCATCACAGTATTTATTTTCAGAGTGAATCTGACATCCTTATATAGGCTGTCTCAAAAAGCAACTGTGAGTGCACCTGAATCAGAGAAGAGGACAAAGGAGGACCAGAATTTATTTTGCTCTTTTATTACACGGAACATGAAATTCCTTTTCTTATGAACTGTAATGTGACTAACATTGGGTAAGTTCTGAATCACTTACCAATAACACAACAACCTCCCCAAACCAGGACTTTTGAAACATTCATTGCTGAAGAGGCTAGTTACACAGATATTAAATACAAATATTTGGGAATGCCTCCCCACTAAGGTGCTATGGTGCTGGTTTCTGTAGCAGAGAAGTCTAATTCCCACCAAAGCATCCATTACTATATGGAACAAGTCAAAATGATCGAGATTCTTGCTCTTCCTGGTCTGGAAACCTCCCCAAGTGCAGTGCTAAGGTTGGTGAACACCACAAACAGAGCAGCATAATCACCTAGACACACATGCCAAGACAAAGAGATACCTGGCTTCTCAGCTCATGTTAAAATAATAAAAAAAATGATTTTTGCTAGCTTAAACTCTGCCCTTAACCTTAAAGCAGCTGGAAGACATGACTGAATATCAGATGCCTTCAATTTAAGACTACTACACTTGTCCATCTGAAGTCCTTGTTGAAAAGCAATATTCTTTCGTAACTGAGCATTGCTTTATATAGCTAATATATACTGTGGGTGCCCAAATCACAGGAGTATGCTTAGAGATTTAAATATATTAGCTAATTTAATAAATATCAATTGTCAAAAAGCATGGATCTCTCCCTAAAGGTAAAGAACACCCTCTTAATGAAAAAAAACTTGCAACAAACTTGGATCCATCCCCAGTGTAGACCTTGTATTTTCTCCCATCATCAACTTCAACTGCCTTTGCTATGAATTCTCCATTTCAGTTTACGGAGTGTTAGCTCTAGGTTCCTCATCAGCATCTTCAGGTCCCCTGGGACATGCGTTCCAAAACAGTGAGAGAAACAAACCAGACTGGTTGCCTAAAGAAATGGAGGAGATCCTCAATATTTAGAGACTGACAAGTGGATCCAAAAGCATAGCAGACAAAATAGTCTGAAAATGTTGATAGAGAGCTCTCCCTAGGGAAAGATGACTACCATTTCATTCAGACAAGAAGCCTATAAACCAGGGAAGACTAAGCAAAATATAAAAAAAAAGCATCCAGACATACATAAAAATCATATGTACACAGTAATTTTATGCACTTATGCAGCTCTTATTACTACAACATATATGACAAACTGCAGACAATGTCAACAACATGCATTACAATAGAAGACAAAATAAAACAAGTCATGAAGGCCACTACCAATGTAAGCAAAGGTGATTAGATCTTAGCTGGGCTCTCTCTCCCCCCCCCACAAGTGAACTTTTAAAACAAAGGTGCATGCCCCCACCACAAATCTTTGCTCTTCCTGCTTTCTCACTCATAGTTAATCTGTTTTCCTGTACAGCATACCAGCCCAGACACTTGAAGGAGCATTAGCAGTATGCTCCTTCTTGGCACTGACTGTGTGTGGCAGCTGCATAGCTTGTAGTCAGTGAATTTTGCAGCTGGTGGTAGGAATTGGCAAAAAACCTACTGTCCAGATGGACATTAAATTTGCATTATTTATAATATATTGAAAGTGAATAAACCTATATCAAAGTGACTTAAGGACATTTATTCAGGGAGTTGTTTCTAACAGTTCTGAAAAAAATACACCTTTCATCCACACTGTACTTACAAGCTGAATGCTTTACTCATGCACAGGAAAAAAAGTTCCACTGCTCCTGATCACCATTAGCCCTTACATAGCCTATACATACAGAAAGAACTGGAAAGTCCAGCTCTCTACATGGATTATTAACTTACATTTCATAAACTCATTTAGGATTCTAGCACATTTTAGGTTTCTAGCTAGCCTGAGTACAAATTGTGTGAGAATCTAGTCTGATGAAGTTTTGCTACTTGTACTGTGAAAGGATTGAAAAGACACAGCAAACAAATGGTCACTAGGGAGGTAAGCCACTAGGAGAGACCAGTGCCTGCCAGGCTGCGTGGTCTGAATGCCGTCATACCAGACAGTAAAAATAGGCTCCAAAATTCATAGAATAGACATTATTTATATTGAAAAAGTTCTTTAACTTTGCAAAACTGATAAAAACACTGTAATGGAGAATGATCAGATAAGCCTGTTTTTTTTTTTTTGTTTGTTTGTTTGTTTGTTTGTTTTTGTTTTTTTTTGTTTTTTTTGGAATAACTTGAACTGAGAAATAATATCTTTGAAAACTATAGCCTTTTAAAAGTAGGTCATCTTCATTTGTATATTTAGTTATTAGCACTTAGGACTGTCAGTACACAATCCATTTTGGTAACACAGGCTTTAAAAAATGTTGAATAAAACCCTCTGAAAGAAAACCAGGCCACTGGAACATTTTTGGTCTTAGAGAATGACAAACTGGGACATTTTCAGGCCCAAAAACAACTGACTACTTTCTCACTTGCTGAAACCAGTGTCGGATCAGCCTTTTGATGTTGCTTCATCCCCTTCCTAAAAACTGCTATGAATGAGAACATCACAATTCAAATTTCTCGTTTTCTTTGGACAACCTGGTATAGAGGGAGGTGTCTCCAAAAATACATTGTCATTGTGAATATTGTACAAGTGCTGAAATTTAGATAGGACTGATGCCTTCAAAGAAACCTTAAAACTGTAATGGTTTTGCAAAATTGAAATAGTTTTCAAACTTTAGTGTATGGAATCATATTGAGCAAGAGCGACCAAAATACTTGCCAGAAGTTTGAATTGTATAAAAAGCATGGGATAAGCAAAGCACTAAAGGAGGAAAAGAAAACTCTGAAGTCAAGTGTAGTCTCAAAAAGCACTAGTTTCATGATCCTGAAAGAAAAAAAAGCTTCAAGTGGTAGCTGAAGGAGGGTTTGAGCTATACACAAGGAAATTGCTTCCTGTTGTTTGCCAGCTCCTTTGTTCTGGAAAGCAGGATTTACATTTACCTTGGAAAGGAACAACATTATATCCATTTTTCTGCCTCCCCCTATTTTTGATCTCTGCTCTATCAAGGGAAGAGTTTTTTTATGGGAGAGATTAAGTGTTCATTGTCACTTCCCAGGCACTGACTATTGATGTTCTCTGTGCAGTGCTGAGAAGGGGGAGGGAGCAGCATATTATATCCAACTCCCTCTATTAACTATAATTTGAATACAAGTAAAATAATGTAAGCTGTTAAGTACTTCTGGATGCTTGTTAGCCATTTAAAAATCATTACCTCAGAACAGAGTTACAGTATTACATTTGAGACAGTTCTTGAAGCTTGAAACTATGCATAGACATTTTGAGCAAACAACTCAAGCATTTGGCGTGACAGTGAACTGTTCTGAGATCACTAGATGAGATCTTCTGCCAGTATAACATGCCTTCAACTCCATCAGCTTTGTACTATAGTTTCAGCTGAACTTTCACAGTTTGTATAAATAGTCATATATGGTTTCTCATTTGGATTAACAAAAGGATACTGGATAGCCATAGATACATTGTATTTTGCTTCAGAATTAAACATTAAGCAGAGCCTATGCATAAGAATGCACTTACTGTAAATGCATTGATTGTCACTTTCTTAACACATGCTTTACATTTGGCAGAGCAACAATACAGAAGTGTTTACAAACTGGATCAGAGCCAACAGATGGCTCCTCCAAGCCAGTCTCAGAATGCTACCCAGTTCCCACTCCTTCCCTGAAGAAAGCCTGGGAAAACAGATTGGGAAATTCATAAACACTTACACACGATTTATATGTATTCATGTGCATGCATGCGCATATAGACACATATAAGTGTGTGTGTATATATATATATATATACACACACACACAGGTATAAACACATAGTATGTTCTACATGTACAACAGTGCTTAGATGTAGAATGCAGTCTGGGCTCTTCAGGTAGAGAAGATCCTCCCAGAAACAAAGGTTATGCACAAGAACTTTTTCTCTGCTCAGTGGAGATATTTCATTAAGAGACAATACTGTTTGGGGAAGGGCTAGAACTAAGACATCTGTAGCTAGATATTCTAGTTCCTTTCAACAACCTATTCCTCATTTAGAGACCAATTTCTCTCTCATACCTTGGCTGAAGGCCTGCCACAGCAGGGTCAGCAATAGCAGCTGCACCTAGATTAGGGAGTAGCTGCTTAGTTTCTCTTTGAATGAGGTCACGAACAGGCATTTCAGAAATGGATGGCAAAAGGAGAGGCCACATGTTGCAAGTGTTGTTTTAGAGCTGGTGACTACTGCTTCCCACATTTTGGAAGGGAATTCCTCTCTGATTGGCATTGTCATGGGGACATTTTCTCATTCTGATAAAAGAGTTTCAATTCTTAAAAAAAAAAAAAAAAAAAAAAAAAGGAGTAGTTTGTGCTGATCACCATAACTGCTAATGCTAGGAAAGAGGTAAGGACAAGCGTAGGCTGCTATAGTCTGCTGTAGGCAGAGAGATTAAGACAACTGGAGATGACTAGTCGCATTTCCAGCTGCAGCCCAATTCTCTAAATACCATCAATAAAAACAGGACTTATTCTACTGATTCCTGGTAAAGAAAATGTACATGATTCTCTTGAAATTCTTCCTTATTTCTTTTCATATCACTTCAATATTTACAACACTCAGCACCTGTACTGTAAGCCTTTAGAAAAAAAACTTGATATGCACTGCAGGTAACTTACAGTCAAAATATTAACTTCAGAAAATCAATGATAAACAAGTAACCTTTTAAATAAGAGAACATTAAGTTTTCACATTCAAGATCAGAAGTTTTTAAATTTATGAAGGTCCATCAGAGATCACAAAACCTTTTGCTCTTAAGTCTCCAAGAATCCCAGTTTGAGCCAAAGGCCTTGCGATAAAGCCCTCCAGAAAGAAATAACTATGTGCCTTTCCCTACCTGTTTTCTCAAGCAGGGAAAGGTGTATTAAACTATCTTGCTTAGGATTTGAGGTTTGTACAAGTTAATCTTCCTTCTGAGGACATCATCCAGGAAACAAACACTGGCTAGACTTACTTACTAGCTTACTTAGTCCAAGACAGGCTCTGGGGCATTGCCCTATCGATGCAACTGATCAAAGGCCCATGATGTAAACAGCTGGAAATGTTTATGCCAGAAACCACATAACTCAAGCTCTTGAGATTCATAACAGGAAAAAAAAAATGTTATTTCTGACTGGATCAGGAATGCAGCACAAAGTGCAGCCATTTTTCCCACAGCCAAAAAAGGGTCCACAGACATGCCAAATACATAGCAATATTGCCCAGTAAAGATGATGAAGAAATGGCACCTGACCAATTTCAGCTAGAGATGTGGGTCTTCAAGAACACAAGGAAGCTACCTCAGACAGGCTTCCACTTCAATGGAAGGAAGCATCTCTGAGTCAAAACTCAGAACATGAAGTATTTTTATCTTACAGGAAAAAAAAAAAAAACAACAAGCTAATACACAGTAGCTTATTAGAAAACAAGATGACAGTTCTGTTGTCACTTAAAAGATATAATCTTCCTACAGAAAATCTATCAAATCTGATTGACAACAGGCTCAATGTGAGTCAGCAGCATGCCCTGACAGCCAGGAGGGCAAACTGCATTTTAGGATGCATTAAACACCAGCTGCTCAAAAGAGGCAATTGTCATACCATATTATATATTAGTATGGCCTTACCTTGAACACTGTGTGCAGCTCTTTACTCCACAATGGTTATTTACTCATTTTCAGAAGTTTGGAATTAGTCTTGCCAGTAATGTAATCACCCAGAGAGGTTTTGTTTCAGTTCTCAGCTTTGACAGTCTTCTACAATGGCCTTTGGAAATCTAGTTACAACTGGGAATTAATTATAGGTGGAAATTTTCTCATTGAATGGATTTTTGATGGAAAATACTGATTCATAAAAATGTTTCATGGAAAACATTCGACAAAATTCTGCTGTGACACTGGTTACTTCCCTGGCAATTTACCTGACTCTTCAGATTCATAGATTTGTTATGGGAACCTGTTTAATGTAGGGGTATTTCACAGGATGCCTCCCAGGAGTTGAGGGCGGCTGTCTGCTCCATTTCAATAACAAAAGAACAAATGATATTTTATTTACAGGGCCTTCAAGAACGTTAATTTTCTAGAATTCCCTTTCTGTGGGAAGCTTGAGGATTTCTAGTTGTTGCCCCCCGCCCCCCCTCCCAAGTCTAAGTTCTCACTGCCTCCCCCCTTTAACTGCTAACTGCTTTGGGCCATACTCCAACATAGCTTATGTCCCACTCATACTACAATGACTTTCTCCACATCACAGGTCTCAATGAACAAGAGTGCAAAGACCAGAAATAGAAGCTATCTTGAACTGAGGAAAAGCTCTTCAACTTGGTCACTATAGAAGAAATACTGAATATAATCCTTGGTGTTTCAGATCCTCCTCCATCAAATGGCAGTTATCACTCTTTCCTCCCTCCTGCAGTCATACATTTTTTATTTGAAAATACTCCAGGAGAGGAGCTCTCTTATTGCATGCTAATTTGTGGCCTCTGGGGAGAAATACAATAAGCAAAACGTCTTAGCACAGCTTCCTTATGTTCTGCCTGAGTTCATAATTTTAAAGATCAACAGCAAAGCAGAAAGGGGAAAAAGACCCTCCCAGTTATTATTTTTAGCTTAGAAGCATTAAATGGAGCCACATAGAGGGACAATGTTTAAAACAGAAGAACAGATACCCAGGTTGTCAGAGATACTTTGAAATCATTGGCTTTGCCCTGTGTTGTTTGCAGTCTGTATGAGCAAGCTAAGCATACAGGAAGAACCAAAATTAGAAAATTGAAACAGGTGATAAATTTTAGCACAGATAAGGCACGGAGCACAAATCAAAATTCAACATGATTTGTACCTGCTATTCAACTAGTCAGAAAAATGAGAAGAAAATGTGAAATATTGGCTTGATTTTGAAAAAAATCATACAGCAGAGTTAAGACAAAGGAAGAAACATTATTGAACTCCACAATTTAATTGCTATGGCAACTTGCAAAGCTGTTTTACATAGCAGTTCTAAGAGTTCTTTTGTACTATCAAAATAAATGTGCTAAAATTAAAATGTAAAGAGATATGGTCATTTAACATGTTATATTAACACATTTAAGAGCATCACTGTATTTAATGTGAAATTTATATTACTTTTGTGTCATATTATAGCACTCAAAACAATTCATTTAGTGATAGCGGACCGGGGAGAAGACCTCCTAGGTTACATATCCAGTCTGTGGCTGATCTAATCTTTGATTCCACTCAAATTTATCAAATTCTGAATTAAAAGTAGCGTGGTTTCCTTGTTCCTTTTCTTTCTCTTAGAATTACAAAACACAATTCTAAAGACTCACTCTAATGATAGTTTGTAGACTAAGTTCTTACTGGAACTTATTAATAACCATAGTCTTTTTGCTCTTTGCCATCATTTCAGTTTAAGTAACTTCTTTTTTTTCTTTGGTATTTATCCCACCTCTAGTTCCTCCATATTTAAAGCTATCACTTTGTTTTCACTTTACTAGGCTAAACAAGCCATAAATAATATTTAATATGTATACTTTTATATATAAAAATATACTAAATATGCACATTTGAATATAATATACAAATATACACACACATTACATACAAAAACTTTAAGAAATGGAATTGTGTCAGACCAGATCACAGTAAAGAATGAAGTGAATTGACTAATGAGAAAAGTGTAGTTTTGCTGCACCAGCTTTTCTTGCAAACTGGTAACCAGATCATAGCAGTTCAAGTAAACCCAAGTCTTAGTTTTCTACAGTGGCATTTTAGCTTTCTCATACTATTCTCCATCTCTGTACAACATAACATTTTCTTTATTCTTCAGGTTACAGCCCAACAAATGGCAAGCTTTCATCTTGAATCGCTTTTGAAATTTATTCTAGGATGTAAACTGGACTTGCAGGTGATTCAGACCTTTTCAAAATGAAGGCTGGGCTAGGCAGTTTTGTCACTTGATCTTTGACACATTAGGTGTTACTCCAGAGTTCTTTCATTACTTGGAAGGATACCGGAAAAATATGGCCAATAAAACTAAGATGTGCAATGTTTTCATTGTATCGTGTATCTTTATCCTTATCTCCCCACCCAAGAAAAAAGAGTGAAACATGACTCAAAAGTCAGATTTGCTGTTGCTCATTTGAGAGGTCAAGTAAAATTGCATCTTTCTAGCCAGAAGTAAGTAGATGCTTAAGGTGACAGAGCTTTACACACAGCTTCCATGGGCACTGACTTAACCATACAAACATTAAGAAGTTGCACCATTAAACTGAATCACCAGCTATTGTATGCACTTACTGAAAAATCATTTAGATGAGTTATCTAATAAATGTCTCCTTAAGAGTGACATTAGTACTGTTTAATCATATGTTCCTAAGAGGCTGGCGATTACATAAGTGACTCAAAATTTGGCTATTTCACCATCTTTACATGATGAAGTCAACTCATCACTCAACCATTCAGGCTAGAAGCTTTCTGATTTCTCTAGCTTCTTTTGTATTGTCACCAATCAATTCACCATTTACAAAAAATGGCTTAGACTCTGACCTAATTTACCATGTTTATAAACCACTGAGTTGGAATAGAGCAAAGGAGAGCAAAATGGCTGAAATGACCAGATGGGGGAAAGTATGATTACTTTGAACTGCAGGATTTGTTCCTGTCAGCTTAATCAGTTTGTGGGACTATGAAGTTATTTTGCATGTTGAAAATGCTTTTAAGTACTTTGGGAAGCAACTGTAGCCTTGCTTACACAAATCTAAGAGATTCACAGCTGGCTACATGCTTTGGAGGGATAAATGACCTTCTGGCAGTCATTGCTGATAAACACAAAACCCATCTGATAACTGGTATGCAATTATCAGGTATTTCTAACCAAAAGTTATTCAAAGCCAGTGTCCAGGTTTCAGTGCACAACTGGATATTCTGATTCATATACTTAGACTGATTAACTGGCATGAATCCCATCAACCCCACTGCCAAGGCGACCTCAGTAAGGCCTGCTTCATCATGAGCAGTTCACTGTGTTCCATTCAATAAAGCATCTTAAATTATACCAGAATCTTCTTATTCAGAAGACAAACATTAAAAATTGAAAAGCTCTCAGGTCTACAATTTAAACAGCCACCTTATTTAAATTGTCATGGGCTTTGAACCCTCAATGACTGCAAAATGTGCATGATCTGAAAAATAACACTAATGCAAACCTAATGTTGCCCTTGCACAATTCCTTGAGGAACTGAATGTGAAACGGTCCAAGAATAAAGGAAGAAGCGCGTTTTAATTTCATTAAAAATTAAGCATCACGACAGAACCAACAGCAAAACAGCATTAAGTGAAGGCAGCATTTCTGAGCATACAATGAAGTAATCATTTTCACTGAAGGATGCATATTTGAATATTTGTACATATATCCATATGCTTCATATTTATACATATACAAAAGTAGAAGTTCAACTTCTATTGTCATGAAATACAAATTATTCATTACAGTAAAATTTTAAAGAATACAATCTTACTTATAAAAACATTGGAAAGAAATCTACATAGTGCTTTATTTTTAATTAAATCAGATAAGTGTATATTTACTACAAGTAATCTTAAACTCTAATCTTAAACTCCTTAAAACTCATAATAGAACTGCCTCAATAATGGTGTCCTTCAGCAAGAGGGATAATGCTGGCATTATTCAAGAAGTAATACATCAAAAAGTCATTTAAAAACTAAGGATATATATATGTGTCTTATTTCCCTGGTTAAATAACTGCTGAAAATTATGTAAAAATAGGATCCTGTAATAAAACTCTAGAAATGCCAAACAACAAAATGTTTAAAAAAGAGAAAAGATTTAACGTGACCACTTTATAACAACACTGAAGTTGTTAAAAACACAAACAATTAATATTTACTTCTAATGCATACAACATGCACAAAAAATACAAGTTTTACTGTTTACTTCAGCAAAAGCAGAGTTAGCCTCAAACTTCTGATACAGAGCACAAAACCAAGTATTTTAACATTGGACCCCTATGAAAATTCTTGTGGTATTTAAAATCAAAGGATTCACTTGGAAACAGAGCCTGGGTTTGGTGAACAGTCAGGACTTAGTCCACTGTGCTCCTGTAAGCACCGTTCTGTTGCGAGGACTTTTGTTGTCGACGGAAGGAAGACACAGACGCTCAATATGAGTGATCAGTGAACTTCAATTTATTAGATAGCTCAGTCGTCTTTTATCTAATTCAATATAATTAGCTCATACATATTGCAAAAGTTAAGCTCATGATTGGTTAGTGCATTTCTCTATTTTATCTATCTATTTTAGTTTCTCACTCCCATCGACCGAAATAACACAGTCAGTACTTTCCCAAACCACCAACAGATATCGTGTCCTTGTGCCTGATTAGCTCCCAGACGTTACGTACTTTCTCAGACTCATATGAGCTGCGTTCGATACTTTTTTAGCTCGCGACCTCCTAGTTGCTCAACATTCACATGACCTACTTCACTTAACCATTCCTCCACACCGTTCCATATTTCGCCACCAGGTGGCAAGCTGAGAACAAAAGAGAATGCCGTGAGATGCACACATTAGTAGCCAGCTGCTGCCCTCTCATGTAGCGGTGAAAAAAAGTAACAGCTCCTAAAAAGCAGAAACTACAGAATATTGACAGCATTTTGCAATCCTGAAAACGCATACTGTGGGAGAGGCTAAAGCTAATTAGAAATCCATACAGACATATGAATCAATCTAACAGACAAAGCAGACGTGGGTTTTATATTGCAGCCTGTGCTATAACTGAAATTACATGCCACTCCACCTTCCCACACCCTGATTAAGTGTTCGGTGCTACTCAGTGCTGGAAAGGAAAACATGCAATGAATGACCAGAATGAAGAGGAGCAGACCCTGATTTCCACAATCTCAGTGAAGTCAGACATACTCAAAAATAACCCAAATGCTGATCTGCAGAGAGATAAATCAGGAGGAAAAAGTCAATTCAATGACATGAACAAAACAGGTAAATGGAAAACTAGGTGACAAAAGAAGTCAAAGTTCAAGTTTAAAAAAAAAAAAAAAAAAAAAAAAAGCTTGTGAGCTTCTCTAATTCTAAATGCTTACTCCTAGAATGTTGAACTTGATGCAAACCCATGGGGTGGGATGAGTTCCAGTTTTAAGTAAAACACAAGAAAGGAATCATTCTAACTGTAGAGGAAAGTTGTTTTTGTTTTTGTTTTTTAAACAAAACAAAACAACAACAACAACAAAAAAAAACTCTTGTCAATGAAATTTTGTATTTTCCACGAAGAATAATTTGGATGAAATTATTTCCACCAAAAAGGTGATGTAATAGAAAAATTCTCACCTAGAGAGCTAGCTCCCTGCCTGTCCCTCCTCTTCACAGGACTGTGCAATGTACCGTAACAGACTAACTCAAAGATCCCTGTTACCAGGATTGTTCTTTAAAAATCTGTTCAGTCAAATCTTATCTGCAAACAGAATGGAAGAACAAGGAGAGGGTAAATAGATTCACCTCCCTCCAAATAGGTGCTTGAGGGCTACCAGCACTCTTGTATTTCCTAAAATGAAATACCATATTGAAAAACAACATGAAGTAGTGACTCAGGTCTGGTCTCATTTTACAAACCAGTAAAATCAACAGTTGCTCAAGTTGCATTACTGTAACATCGGAAACAGGTCTATAATGACAATTTCTATTACAGAGTATTTTGGATGTGTGGATAAGATTAAAACATCTGAAAAGAAAGAAGATTCAGCAGAGGAAATCTGAAGAATCACTAAACTGAGTAACAATAACCAGAGTACTTAAAACACAGGATCTATTACAACCAAGTCATCTCACTATTATCCAGAGTTAAAATAAGATGTTTAAGCCTGACATGCATTTTTCTTCTACCACCACTATACCCTCTATAGACAAACTTTGTTTCTGTGGTTCAGCCCTTAATGCTCTACTGGCACAAGCAATAGCATAAAATGTAAACAATATGTAAAATATGAATGTGAACAGCATTCCTCTTTCTCTTCGAACCATGATTTCTTCTATTACTACTAAAGCAATTTTTGAAGTTTGATGTAGTAAAGCTTCTGTCACAACAGAAAGTAAAGGCTTATGTTTAATTAAGACAGTGTGCTTCTATATCATTTTCTTTGACTTCTGTCAATCTGCTCCGAACTCATGGATCAGAAATACAGGACTGCACTCAATGCTTGTCAACAGCTTCTTCCTCACTCCACAATGCACTTCAAATTATCAATCACAGTAATAGATGGGGGGAAATCTCATCCTGAAATACAGAAGAGAAACCTGTAAAGACTCCTGAAGGAAAAAGGAAAGATGCTGTATTGTGTGGAAGAAAGTGAAACCATTTCACCAAAAAGGTTGCTGCTTTACACCACCTTAGCCCTCAAAGTAATACCAAAACCAGAGTTTAATACCAAAATACAGTAAAATTTCAAGCAAAATCAAGCACCATATCAAAATGAGTGTTTACTCTTCTACACATGATAAAAAATAAGAAACTCCAGTACTGTGTCATGTTCTCAAGCAACCTATCGTGCAACCACAACACACTCCAGAAACTGCTTGTATGACCAAATTTCACCAGAAGGGCCAACATGAAAAGACCACCTTCCATCCTCCCCAGACATAAGTGTCAGTATGCAGCCAACTCTGCTTGGATAAAATATATCCACAAAACTGTGCAAAGCATTTCTTCCTGCAAGATAGCTGTATGTTTAGGCTTGCTATTATGAATATCCCAGAATACCATGTAGGCATTTTGGCACTTCTTATATAGAAAATTTATCATCCCACTGACCTAGTATAAAGCTGTATATAAACCATTTTTTTAAAACCAATACATTACCATGCACTTTACTGAAATTTTAGACTTCAAAGCCTATAAAGTCAGTGACTTTTGACTATCCAAAGAATAAATAGTGATAGCATGGTACTTTTCATTCTGCAGTGCTCTACAAAAGCACATGAGTGGTCTAAGCTCCAGCTAACTCAAGAGAAAGTAGAGATAGTCCTCACCTTTTATATCAGAGCTTAGTGTTTTTGCAGAAAACTCTGCAGTGGCAGATGTGAAAAATGCAGACAACATGCATGCAACAGAATACATAACAGCAATATTTGAAGCAAATATTACAAAAGACATTTTAATCTTAAGTATTCAGATAAAGTTACTCCAATTTACAAGTGTTTCATGAGAGGGAAATGGTTTAGAACAGAAAGACAGACTGCTTGCCTAACAATGTTTTGCAGGACTAGAACACACTCCAGAAGAAGAAATGTTTCCTTTGGAAACATTTCATTTTAAGAGTGCAAATGACCTTCTCTAAATTTTTTTTATTTATTTTTTATTTTTTTACACAGCTAGAGAAGGTAATCTAAAATGACACAAATACAATACCCTGCTCCACCCTCACTCATCCACATTCTCTTTCAAATTCAGATAAAGAATGGAAAAATAGAAATAAAAAATCTCAATCTCAGGGCATGGAAGTTGTTTATAGATACTCCAGTACTCCAATGTATCAGTGAAAGTGATGAGAACAGGGAATGTTATAAATACAAAAAATTATTGGCAGATAATTTAGAAACTGAACATTTATTTGGAAAGTCTTAATCAATAGAAAAAAAAAAAAAAAAAAAAAAAAGACTATCAAGTCAGGGAAAGGAAACAAATCATGTATGTGACCTAAGCATCCAACCAAAAGAATCTGAGTTGTCAAATATATGCAGTTGATCACTTAAGTACAGAAAAATACCACGAACAAATGCCCACAGCTATTTGATGAATAGTTCTGAATAACAAATAGGATGGAGAAAAAAGAGACTGTTCACAGTGTAAGAAGAGAGGGAGAAGCAGAATTGCTTGCTCCAAAATGTATCTTTGCCATCTGTGCATCTCACATGCTGTTCTTTTTACTTTTCATTCAACAGAATTTGGGAAGTCTTAGCTGCTGACTAAATTTATTGTAGAATCATTTTCATTGAAAAGGAAAGATGCTTTTATAAAACTTCACTTGAACTCTGACAAT